>NC_074692.1:31077977-31330477 GCF_029448725.1 Salvelinus fontinalis | reverse complement strand
TGTTTGTCTATGGAGATTGCATGGCTGTGTCCTCGATTTTATACACCTGTCAACAATGGGTGTGGCTGAAATAACCAAATCCACTAATTTGAAGGGGTGTCCACAAACTTTTGCTTATATAGCGCCATTAGATCATGGGAAAAGGCCACACTTGACAGTTGCACTTGAATCATTCCCATGGTGAATGGCTAGGCCTGCTACGCTATGAAGCCACACACTATTGCAGAGACTTTGATATTACTGGCTGCAATTGAAATGGTGAAAACAATGTTTGGGGAGGTAGAAGCACAGAAACTCGCATCAATACCTTTGTCAGATAACACTGTGAAACAAAGAATTTATGCTATTGCTAGCAATCAAGAGGAAACTCTGAATGAACGACTCAAACTCCCCAGCTTATACTCTCCAAATGGACGTTAGCTGTGAGGGCCGAGATGTCGAGATGCCCATGCATTGACTTTTGTTTGCTATACATGTTGGGGGATGCTATTCATGAGGACATATTGTTCTGTCTCATGATTCCTGAGCATGAAACGGCACAGGGGATGTTCAGTGTGTTGCGTGGCCATATTGACGAAAAACAGATTCCATGGGATTGAATATCAGACTTTTGCACAGATAGGTGGGACTCTGGGCAGGCCTCTGCACTCTAGTTATGAATGTGTCTCCCTCTACCATATAGACACATTGTATGATACACCGAGAGCAACTGGCAGCAAAAGAGCTGAGCGCAGAACTTGGAGATATACTGATTGTAAACTACATCAAACCGCATCAACTGCGCGCTCGCCTGTTCACAAAACTATGTGGCGATATGAGATCAGAGCATGACGATGTTCTATTTCACACCGAGGCTGTTCACAAAACTATGTGGCGATATGAGATCAGAGCATGACGATGTTCTATTTCACACCGAGGCTGTTCACAAAACTATGTGGCGATATGAGATCAGAGCATGACGATGTTCTATTTCACACCGAGCCTGTTCACAAAACTATGTGGCGATATGAGATCAGAGCATGACGATGTTCTATTTCACCTCGAGGCTGTTCACAAAACTATGTGGTGATATGAGATCAGAGCATGACGATGTTCTATTTCACCTCGAGGCTCTTCACAAAACTATGTGGCGCTATGAGATCAGAGCATGACGATGTTCTATTTCACACCGAGGCTGTTCACAAAACTATGTGGCGATATGAGATCAGAGCATGACGATGTTCTATTTCACACCGAGGCTTGGTGGTTATGGTGGGGGAGTGTTGGAAAGATTTTTTGCATTGAGAGAGGAACTGTTGTCATTCACAACGGATGTAAAATTACAGACTTGGTAGACTTTCTATGTAATGAAAATAAAATGTATCTCATTGCCTATGTAACAGACATATTTGGGAAACTGAACGAACTGAATACAAGCATGCAGGGGAAGTAGAAAAAAATTCTACAGATGAGTGACAGAATCAGTGCATTCAGAGGAAATTATTATTATTGGAAAGAGAGTCTTTCAAAAGTGAACCATGCCCCGTTTCCTCGGCTGTGCATGTTTCTAACAGAAAAGAGAATCAGAAAGTGACTGCTCACCTCCAACACTTGGAAGAGCACTTTGGGACCTACTTCCCAATCCATTTGACTGTTGACATGCCGGTAAGTGAAATCAAACAGCTGATCGAGCTGTCATGTGAACAAATGCTGCAGACAACGCATTCACGGGTCACTACGGAGGAGTTTTGGTTCCTGACTCAAAGGGAAAACCCTGCCGTCTCCCTCTGAGAATTAATGCAGCGTTCAAAACAACTGGGAACTGGGAAGTCTCCGACTTCCAACTTCAACGTGTTCAAAACAACTGGGAACTCGGTAAATAACGAGCGCAGATTGAGGGAAATTGTTTTGAATATTCATCCAACTCGGAATTCCAACTCGGGAACTCGGACCTCTTTCTAGAGTTCCAACTTTCTGACCTGAAGATCACTGACATCATGATTTGACATAATATTTTTCCCAGTTGTCATGAAAGCACCATAAAACGAATGGTACCATTGCAGCTAATATCTATGTGAAGCTGGATTCAGTGCTCTCGTCTAAATTAAAACCAAATATCGATCCAGGTTGGATTTGAAATCAGAGATGAGGTGCACACTGTCGACCACTCCCCCTGACAATGAGATGCTCTGACACGACATGCAGCACACCCATGTCATTAGTGCTGGTGTTTTTATTTATTTATTTCACCTTTATTTAACCAGGTAGGCTAGTTGAGAACAAGTTCTCATTTGCAACTGCGACCTGGCCAAGATAAAGCATAGCAGTATGAACAGACAACAACACAGAGTTACACATGGAGTAAACAATAAACAAGTCAATAACATGGTAGGAAAAAGAGAATCTATATACAATGTGTGCAAAAGGCATGAGGTAGGCAATAAATCGAATAATTACAATTTAGCAGATTAACACTGGAGTGATAAATCATCAGATGATCATGTGCAAGAAGAGATACTGGTGTGCAAAAGAGCAGAAAAGTAAATAAATAAAAGCAGTATGGGGGTGAGGTAGGTAAATTGGGTGGGTAGTTTACAGATGGACTATGTACAGCTGCAGCGATCGGTTAGCTGCTCGGATAGCAGATGTTTAAAGTAGTTGAGGGAGATAAAAGTCTCCAACTTCAGAGATTTTTGCAATTCGTTCCAGTCGCAGGCAGCAGAGAACTGGAAGGAAAGGCGTCCAAATTAGGTTTTGGCTTTAGGGATGATCAGTGAGATACACCTGCTGGAGCGCGTGCTACGGGTGGGTGTAGCCATCGTGACCAGTGAACTGAGATAAGGCGGCACTTTACCTAGCATAGCCTTGTAGATGACCTGGAGCCAGTGGGTCTGACGACGAACATGTAGCGAGGGCCAGCCGACTAGGGCATACAGGTCGCAGTGGTGGGTCGTATAAGGTGCTTTAGTAACAAAACGGATGGCACTGTGATAAACTGCATCCAGTTTGCTGAGTAGAGTATTGGAAGCTATTTTGTAGATGACATCGCCGAAGTCGAGGATCGGTAGGATAGTCAGTTTTACTAGGGTAAGTTTGGCGGCGTGAGTGAAGGAGGCTTTGTTCCGGAATAGAAAGCCGACTCTAGATTTGATTTTGGATTGGAGATGTTTGATATGAGTCTGGAAGGAGAGTTTGCAGTCTAGCCAGACACCTAGGTACTTATAGATGTCCACATATTCTAGGTCGGAACCGTCCAGGGTGGTGATGCTAGTCGGGCGTGCGGGTGCAGGCAGCGAACGGTTGAAAAGCATGCATTTGGTTTTACTAGCATTTAAGAGCAGTTGGAGGCCACGGAAGGAGTGTTGTATGGCATTGAAGCTCATTTGGAGGTTAGATAGCACAGTGTCCAGGGAAGGGCCGGAAGTATACAGAATGGTGTCGTCTGCGTAGAGGTGGATCAGGGAATCGCCCGCAGCAAGAGCAACATCATTGATGCATACAGAGAAAAGAGTCGGCCCGAGAATTGAACCCTGTGGTACCCCCATAGAGACTGCCAGAGGACCGGACAACATGCCCTCCGATTTGACACACTGAACTCTGTCTGCAAAGTAGTTGGTGAACCAGGCAAGGCAGTCATTAGAAAAACCGAGGCTATTGAGTCTGCCGATAAGAATATGGTGATTGACAGAGTCGAAAGCCTTGGGCAGGTCGATGAAGACGGCTGCACAGTAATGTCTTTTATCGATGACGGTTATGATATCGTTTAGTACCTTGAGCGTGGCTGAGGTGCACCCGTGACCGGCTCGGAAACCGGATTGCACAGCGGAGAAGGTACGGTGGGATTCGAGATGGTCAGTGATCTGTTTGTTGACTTGGCTTTCGAAGACCTTAGCTAGGCAGGGCAGGATGGATATAGGTCTGTAACAGTTTGGGTCCAGGGTGTCTCCCCCTTTAAAGAGGGGAATGACAGCGGCAGCTTTCCAATCCTTGGGGATCTCAGATGATACGAAGGAGAGGTTGAACAGGCTGGTAATAGGGGGTGCGACAATGGCGGCGGACAGTTTCAGAAATAGGGGGTCCAGATTGTCAAGCCCAGCTGATTTGTATGGGTCCAGGTTTTCCAGCTCTTTCAGAACATCTGCTATCTGGATATGGGTAAAGGAGAAGCTGGGGAGGCTTGGGCGAGTAGCAGCGGGGGGGGCGGGGCTGATGGCCAAGGTTGGAGTCGCCAGGTGGAAGGCATGGCCAGCCATTGAGAAATGTTTGTTGAAGTTTTCGATTATCACGGACTTATCAGTGGTGACCGTGTTATCTAGCCTCAGTGCAGTGGGCAGCTGGGAGGAGGTGCTCTTGTTTTCCATGGACTTTACAGTATCCAGGAACTTTTTGGAGTTAGAGCTACAGGATGCAAATTTCTGCTTGAAAAAGCTGGCCTTTGCTTTCCTGACTGACTGCGTGTATTGGTTCCTGACTTCCCTGAACAGTTGCATATCACGGGGGCTCTTCGATGCTATTGCAGTTCGCCACAGGATGTTTTTGTGCTGGTCGAGGGCAGTCAGGTCTGGAGTGAACCAAGGGCTATATCTGTTCTTGGTTCTGCATTTTTTGAACGGAGCATGCTTGTCTAATATGGTGAGGAAGTAACTTTTAAAGAATGACCAGGCATCCTCAACTGACGGGATGAGGTCAATATCCTTCCAGGGTACCCGGGCCAGGTCGATTAGAAAGGCCTGCTCGCAGAAGTGTTTCAGGGAGCGTTTGACAGTGATGAGGGGTGGTCGTTTGACCGTGGACCCGTGGCGGATACAGGCAATGAGGCAGTGATCGCTGAGATCTTGATTGAAGACAGCAGAGGTTTATTTGGAGGGCAAGTTGGTCAGGATAATGTCTATTAGGGTGCCCATGTTTACGGATTTAGGGTTGTACCTGGTGGGTTCCTTGATGATTTGTGTGAGATTGAGGGCATCAAGCTTAGATTGTAGGACTGCCGGGGTGTTAAGCATATCCCAGTTTAGGTCACCTAACAGAACAAACTCTGAAGCTAGATGGGGAGCGATCAATTCACAGATGGTGTCCAGGGCACAGCTGGGAGCTGAGGGGGGTCGGTAGCAGGCGGCAACAGTGAGAGACTTATTTCTGGAGAGATTAATTTTTAAAATTAGAAGTTCGAACTGTTTGGGCATAGACTTGGAAAGTATGACAGAACTTTGCAGGCTATCTCTGCAGTAGATTGCAACTCCTCCCCCTTTGGCAGTTCTATCTTGACAGAAAGTGTTATAGTTGGGTATGGAAATCTCAGAGTTTTTGGTGGCTTTCCTAAGCCAGGATTCAGACACGGCAAGGACATCAGGGTTGGCAGAGTGTGCTAAAGCGGTGAGTAAGGCAAACTTAGGGAGGAGGCTTCTGATGTTGACATGCATGAGGCCAAGGCTTTTTCGATCACAGAAGTCAACAAATGAGGGTGACTGGGGACATGCAGGGCCTGGGTTTACCTCCACATCACCCGAGGAACAGAGGAGCAGTAGGATGAGGGTGCAGCTAAAGGCTATCAAAACTGGTCGCCTAGAGCGTTGGGGACAAGGAATAAAAGGAGCAGATTTATGGGCGTGGTAGAATAGATTCTGGGCATAATGTGCAGACCAGGGTATGGTGGGGCACGGGTACAGCGGAGGCAAGCCCAGGCACTGGGTGATGATAAGAGAGGTTGTATCTCTGGACATGCTGGTCTCAATGGGTGAGGTCACCGCATGTGTGGGGGGTGGGACAAAGGAGGTATCAGAGGTACGGAGAGTGGAACTACGGGGTCCATTGCAAACCAAAACAATGATAACTAGCCTGAACAACAGTATGCAAGGCATATTGATATTTGAGAGAGACATACAATAAGGCATAAAGTGATTGCAGGTCATGATTGGGAGAGCTAGCTAAAACAGCAGGTCAGATAACAGCAGCTAGTCAGCTAACACAGCAACAGAAGGTAAAAATGGCGACGACTGGGCAGAGAGGGTCGGATTAACTACACACAGATCCTGAGTTAAGGCACAGAGCCGACAGATAAAACACAAATAAACAGAATGGAGTACCGTGAATTAATGGACAGTCAAGCAGGCATAAGCTATGTAGCCAAGTGATCATAGTGTCCAGGGGGCAGCCGTAGATGGAGTAGTAAGGCCTCCACTAAGCTAGCCCGCGGCGTTTAAAGTTAGTAGCCCGGGGGGGTGGTCTGCTCAGACGGAGGGGGTCTGCTCAGACGGAGGCCGGTTGAGGGCACAGCGGATGGGGTATTTGTCTGCAGACCAGACGTGGTCGTGTCGACAGAGAATCCAAGCCGGATGGCGGTGGCGAAAGAGAGGTTGTGAGTTGTAGAATTATGTTTGCTAACTGGTGCTAGCTTCGTGATTCAGACAGCTAGTCTTGGGTAGCAAGCTAGCAGAAGATGGAGGTCTGTTTTTAGCCACGCCGTGCAATTCCGTCGGTAGATTAGTGGGGTTCCGTGTGGTAGAGGGGACCAATCCAATTGTCAAAATAGTTATAGTGGCCTAAGAAGATTGTTCGATAGACCTGTTCAGATAGCAGCCGATATGCTCAAGACAGCTAACGATTAGCGGGCCGCAGTTAGTATATGGACGTTCAGGTTACGTCGCGATGGAGGGGCCGGTTGAAATACTCCCTCGGGCAGATAACGTCGGTATCCCAGTCGTGAAGGCCCGGTGGGGCTCCGCATCGGCAGTAAAACGGGTCCGGATAGGTGATTGTAGCCCAGGAGTGGCTGATGGAACTCTTCAGCTGGCTAGCTCCGGGATAATTGGTGTTTGCTCCGGAATTGATGTTAGCCGATAGTCACTCGGATAGCAGCTAGTTAGCTGCAAGATCCAGGTGTAAATGTCCAGAGCTTGAGGTAAAAATCCGGGGATATGGAGAGAAAATAGGTCTGGTATGCTCTGGTCTGAGTCGCGTTGTACAAAACTGGCAATAGTTTTCCGAGCTAAAGGATAGCTGATGAGCGCTAGCTGTGGTTAGCTGAACTACTAACGTTAGCTTGTGAGCTGGCTAACTTCTGGTTAGCTTGTTAGCTTCTGTTGTAGATTTCGGATACGAGGTGAATAATACTTTTGAGGAAGAAAAAAAAAAACAGATCCGCACCACATTTGGTGAGGTGGGTTGCAGGAGAGTGTTTTGAAGTTGAGTTTTTAAGAAGAAAAGAATATATATATAAAAAGATATGCGAAGAAAAATATATAAAATATATATACACGGGACAAGACGAGGACAATGGACATCTGACTGCTACGCCATCTTGGTTTATCATGTGTGATAAGATACATTATGTCAGACTCATTTGCAGGTGACTGTCATAGCCCCAAATAAAAAAGAAAAACACTGCCCGTTAATTAACAATAACTAAAATTCACATGGTTGGGGTCGTGAGAATTTCAGACATCAAAATAGGGTCGTGTGCCCATAAAGTTTGGGAACCCCTGCACTGGAGGATCCACAGTCCACAGCAACATTTTCATGATATAATGTAGCAGTCAGTGAGGGCAGAGGGGGACATATAGCCCCCCTCAGAGGCAGCAGGTAGCCTAGTGGTTAGAGCGTTGGACTAGTAACCGAAAGGTTGCAAGATCAAATCCCCAAGCCGACAAGGAAAAAATCTGTAGTTCTGCCCCTGAACAAGGCAGTTAACCCACTGTTATTATGTAGTGCTCTCGGGCTGATATTATTACTGTTATTATGTTATAGACCCTGGGCTGATATTATTATTATGTTATAGACCCTGGGCTGATATTATTATTATGTTATAGATCCTGGGCTGATATTATTATTGGTATTATGTTATAGACCCTGGGCTGATATTATTATTATGTTATAGACCCTGGGCTGATATTATTATTATGTTATAGACCCTGGGCTGATATTATTATTATGTTATAGACCCTGGGCTGATATTATTATTATGTTATAGACCCTGGGCTGATATTATTATTATGTTATAGACCCTGGGCTGATATTATTATTATGTTATAGACCCTGGGCTGATATTATTATTATGTTATAGACCCTGGGCTGATATTATTATTGTTATTATGTTATAGATCCTGGGCTGATATTATTATTATGTTATAGACCCTGGGCTGATCTTTTTATTGTTATTATGTTATAGATCCTGGGCTGATATTATTATTATTATTATTATTATGTTATAGATCCTGGGCTGATATTATTATTATGTTATAGACCCTGGGCTGATATTATTAGTATTATTATGTTATAGACCCTGGGCTGATATTATTATTATGTTATAGATCCTGGGCTGATATTATTATTGTTTTTATGTTATAGATCCTGGGCTGATATTATTATTTTGTTATAGACCCTGGGCTGATATTATTATTGTTTTTATGTTATAGATCCTGGGCTGATATTATTATTTTGTTATAGACCCTGGGCTGATATTATTATTTTGTTATAGACCCTGGGCTGATATTATTAGTATTATTATGTTATAGACCCTGGGCTGATATTATTATTATGTTATAGATCCTGGGCTGATATTATTATTGTTTTTATGTTATAGATCCTGGGCTGATATTATTATTTTGTTATAGACCCTGGGCTGATATTATTATTGTTTTTATGTTATAGATCCTGGGCTGATATTATTATTTTGTTATAGACCCTGGGCTGATATTATTATTATGTTATAGACCCTGGGCTGATATTATTATTTTGTTATAGACCCTGAGCTGATATTATTAGTATTATTATGTTATAGACCCTGGGCTGATATTATTATTATGTTATAGATCCTGGGCTGATATTATTATTGTTTTTATGTTATAGATCCTGGGCAAATATTATTATTATGTTATAGATCCTGGGCTGATATTATTATTATGTTATAGATCCTGGGCTGATATTATTATTGTTTTTATGTTATAGACCCTGGGCTGATATTATTATTGTTATTATGTTATAGATCCTGGGCTGATATTATTATTGTTATTATGTTATAAATCCTGGGCTGATATTATTATTGTTATTATGTTATAGATCCTGGGCTGATATTATTATTGTTATTATGTTATAGATCCTGGGCTGATATTATTATTGTTATTATGTTATAAATCCTGGGCTGATATTATTATTATTATATATCCTTCCGGCGCCGAACAGGATGGCTGCCTCGCTTCGCGTTCCTTGGAAAATATGCAGTATTTTGTTTTTCTATGTGTTATTTCTTACATTGGTACCCCGGGTGATCTTAAGTTACATTACATACAGCCGGGAGGAACTACTGAATATACGATTAACGTCAACTAACCACCCTTCCTACCAGGAATATGACTTTCCCGAAACGGATCCAGTGTCTTGCCTTCCACCCAATACAATGGACCTGATCCCAGCCGGCGAAGCTACACGACGCCGAAAAAGGGGCAAACGTAGCGGTCTCCTGGTCAGGCTTCGGAGACGAGCACATCGCGCTCCACTCCCTAGCATACTACTCGCCAATGTCCAGTCTCTTGAGAATAAGGTCGATGAAATCCGAGCACGGGTAACATTCGAGAGAGACATCAGGGATTGCAACGTGCTCTGCTTCACGGAAACATGGCTAACTGAAAAGACGCTAACGGAGTCGGTGCAGCCAGCTGGTTTCTTCACGCATCGCGCAGACAGAAACATACATCTTTCTGGTAAGAAGAGGGGCGGGGGGGTATGCCTCATGATTAACGAGACGTGGTGTGACCATCATAACAACACTCAGGAACTAAAGTCATTCTGTTCACCTGATCTAGAACTCCTCACAATCAAATGTAGACCGCATTATCTACCAAGGGAATTCACTTCGGTCATAATCACAGCCGTATATATTCCCCCCCAAGCAGACACATCGATGGCCCTGAACGAACTCTATCTGACTCTCTGTAAACTGGAAAGCACACACCCTGAGGCTGCATTCATCGTAGCTGGGGATTTTAACAAGGCTAATCTAAAAACAAAACTCCCTAAATTCTATCAGCACATCGATTGTACGACCAGGGCTGGCAGAACTCTGGACCATTGTTATACTAACTTCCGCGACGCATATAAGGCCCTCCCCCGCCCTCCTTTCGGAAAAGCTGACCACGACTCCATTTTGTTGATTCCAGCCTACAAACAGAAATTAAAACTACAAGCTCCCGCGCTCAGGTCTGTTCAACGCTGGTCCGACCAATCTGAATCCACGCTTCAAGACTGCTTTGATCACGCGGATTGGAATGTGTTCCGCACGGCGTCCAACAACAACAATGATGAATATGCAGATTCGGTGAGCGAGTTCATTAGGAAGTGCATTGACGATGTCGTACCCAGAGCAACAATTAAAACATTCCCAAACCAGAAACCGTGGATTAACGGCAGCATTCGCGTGAAACTGAAAGCGCGAACCACTGCTTTTAACCAGGGCAAGGTGACCGGAAACATGACCGAATACACACAGTGTAGCTATTCTCTCCGCAAGGCTATCAAACAGGCTAAGTCCCAGTACAGAGACAAAATTGAATCGCAATTCAACAGCTCAGACACAAGGGGTATGTGGCAGGGTCTACAGTCTATCACGGATTACAAAAAGAAAAGCAGCCCCGTCGCGGATCAGGATGTCTTGCTCCCAGACAGGCTAAATACCTTTTTTGCCCGCTTTGAGGATAATACAGTGCCACTGACACGGCCCACTATCAAAACCTGCGGGCTCTCCTTCACTGCAGCCGAGGTGAGTAAAACATTTAAACGTGTTAACCCTCGCAAGGCTGCAGGCCCAGACGGCATTCCCAGCCGCGTCCTCAGAGCATGCGCAGACCAGCTGGCTGGTGTGTTTACGGACATATTCAATCAATCCTTAGCCCAGTCTGCTGTTCCCACATGCTTCAAGAGGCCACCATTGTTCCTGTTCCCAAGAAAGCTAAGGTAACTGAGCTAAACGACTACCGCCCCGTAGCACTCACTTCCGTCATCATGAAGTGCTTTGAGAGACTAGTCAAGGACCATATCACCTCCACCCTACCGGACACCCTAGACCCACTCCAATTTGCTTACCGACCCAATAGGTCCACAGACGACGCAATCGCAACCACACTGCACACTGCCCTAACCCATCTGGACAAGAGGAATACCTATGTGAGAATGCTGTTCATCGACTACAGCTCAGCATTTAACACCATAGTACCCTCCAAACTCGTCATCAAGCTCGAGACCCTGGGCCTCGACCCGGCCCTGTGCAACTGGGTCCTGGACTTCCTGACGGGCCGCCCCCAGGTGGTGAGGGTAGGTAACAACATCTCCACCCCGCTGATCCTCAACACTGGGGCCCCACAAGGGTGCGTTCTGAGCCCTCTCCTGTACTCCCTGTTCACCCACGACTGCGTGGCCATGCACGCCTCCAACTCAATCATCAAGTTTGCGGACGACACTACAGTGGTAGGCTTGATTACCAACAACGACGAGACGGCCTACAGGGAGGAGGTGAGGGCCCTCGGAGTGTGGTGTCAGGAAAATAACCTCACACTCAACGTCAACAAAACAAAGGAGATGATTGTGGACTTCAGGAAACAGCAGAGGGAGCTCCCCCCTATCCACATCGACGGGTCAGTAGTGGAGAAGGTGGAAAGTTTTAAGTTCCTCGGTGTACACATCACGGACAAACTGAATTGGTCCACCCACACAGACAGCGTTGTGAAGAAGGCGCAGCAGCGCCTCTTCAACCTCAGGAGGCTGAAGAAATTCGGCTTGTCACCAAAAGCACTCACAAACTTCTACAGATGCACAATCGAGAGCATCCTGTCGGGCTGTATCACCGCCTGGTACGACAACTGCTCCGCACACAACCGTAAGGCTCTCCAGAGGGTAGTGAGGTCGGCAGAACGCATCACCCGGGGCAAACTACCTGCCCTCCAGGACACCTACACCACCCGATGTCACAGGAAGGCCATAAAGATCATCAAGGACAACAACCACCCAAGCCACTACCTGTTCACCCCGCTATCATCCAGAAGGCGAGGTCAGTACAGGTGCATCCAAGCAGGGACCGAGAGACTGAAAAACAGCTTCTATCTCAAGGCCATCAGACTGTTAAACAGCCACCACTAACATTTAGCGGCCGCTGCCAACAAACTGACTCAGCTCCAGCCACCTTAAAAATGGGAATTGATGGAAATTATGTAAAAATGTACCACCAGCCACTTTAAACAATGCCACCTAATATAATGTTTACATACCCTACATTACACATCTCTTATGTATATGTATATACTGTACTCTATATCATCTACTGCATCTTGCCATCTTATGTAATACATGGACCACTAGCCACTTTAAACTATGCCACTTTATGTTTACATACCCTACAGTACTCATCTCATAGGTATATACCGTACTCTATACCATCTACTGCACCTTGCCTATGCCGTCTGTACCATCACTCATTCATATATCTTATGTACATATTCTTTATCCCTTTACACTTGCGTGTATAAGGTAGTAGTTGCGGAATTGTTAGGTTAGATTACTTGTTGTTATTACTGCATTATCGGAACTAGAAGCACAAGCATTTCGCTACACTCGCATTAACATCTGCTAACCATGTGTATGTGACTAATAAATTTGATTTGATTTGATTTGTTATAGACCCTGGGCTGATATTATTATTGTTTTTATGTTATAGACCCTGGGCTGATATTATTATTATTATTATTATTATTATTATTATTATTATTATTATTATTATTATGTTATAGACCCCGGGCTGATATTATTATTATGTTATAGACCCTGGGCTGATATTATTATTATGTTATAGATCCTGGGCTGATATTATTATTATTGTTATTATGTTATAGATCCTGGGCTGATATTATTATTGTTATTTTGTTATAGATCCTGGGCTGATATTATTATCATGTTATAGATCCTGGGCTGATATTATTAGTATTATTATGTTATAGACCCTGGGCTGATATTATTATCATGTTATAGATCCTGGGCTGATATTATTAGTATTATTATGTTATAGACCCTGGGCTGATATTATTATTATTATTATGTTATAGATCCTGGGCTGATATTATTATTATTATTATGTTATAGATCCTGGGCTTATATTATTATTGTTTTTATGTTATAGATCCTGGGCTGATATTATTATTATGTTATAGATCCTGGGCTGATATTATTATTGTTTTTATGTTATAGACCCTGGGCTGATATTATTATTGTTTTTATGTTATAGACCCTGGGCTGATATTATTATTATGTTATAGACCCTGGGCTTATATTATTATTGTTTTTATGTTATAGATCCTGGGCTGATATTATTATTGTTATTATGTTATAAATCCTGGGCTGATATTATTATTATGTTATAGACCCTGGGCTGATATTATTATTGTTATTATGTTATAGATCCTGGGCTGATATTATTATTGTTATTATGTTATAAATCCTGGGCTGATATTATTATTATGTTATAGACCCTGGGCTGATATTATTATTGTTATTATGTTATAAATCCTGGGCTGATATTATTATTATGTTATAGACCCTGGGCTGATATTATTATTGTTTTTATGTTATAGATCCTGGGCTGATATTATTATTGTTTTTATGTTATAGACCCTGGGCTGATATTATTATTATTATTATTATTATTATTATTATTATTATTATGTTATAGATCCTGGGCTGATATTATTATTATTATTATTATTATTATTATTATTATGTTATAGATCCTGGGCTGATATTATCATTACTATTATTATGTTATAGATCCCGGGCTGATATTATTATTATGTTATAGATCCTGGGCTGATATTATTATTGTTATTATGTTATAGATCCTGGGCTGATATTATTATTGTTATTATGTTATAGATCCTGGGCTGATATTATTATTGTTATTATGTTATAGATCCTGGGCTGATATTATTATTGTTTTTTGTTATAGATCCTGGGCTGATATTATTATTATTATTATTATTATTATTATTATGTTACAGAGATCCTGGGCTGACATTAGCCTTAATCTTTGTGGGGATTAAAAGTGGCAGCAGCTAGTAAAGGTGATGTAGGCAGTATGCATCGTGGGTAGTGCCACTGTGGGCAGTTTCAGAGACACAATTCCAGGTAGCTAAAAGCCCTGTAAGTAGCAGCAAAAATGCCATGCCCGCGGCCCACCTAAAAATCCCCTTGGGCAGCTAAATAACACACGCATACTAATGTGAACACACACAAACACACACGCTCACTCACACTCACACACACACGAATGCACATAAACACACCCACATCTCCAATTGTCAGTCCCTGCCAACCAAGCAAAAATACAACCACAAAAACAAATGAATACACACTGTGTGTGTGTGTTTGTGTATGTGTACACGTATATGTGTGAGTCTGAGTGAGTATGTGTGTGTGCATGTGTGTGTGTGTATATGTGTGTTTAGAGTTAAAGGGAACTATTGCCTGCCTACTTTAAACTGCACTTTAATTACATAATCTCCAGGGCATTTGTTAAATCACAAACAAATCTCCATAGTCCAGATCTCACCAAACCATGCCAGGCAGAAAGTGCTTACTGTGCATTCTAACCTACACTAAGCATTTGTCCCAAAGAGCATTCTATTTGGATGCACACGTAATGTTACTTGGAGTGCACTTTGTTTATGTATACATGTACAGTATGTAGCCTGGCCAACTGAGTGTTAGTGTGTATTTTAAGTGGTAGTGCGTGCGTGTGTGCGTGTGTGCGTGTGTGTGTGTGTGTGTGTGTGTGTGTGTGTGTGTGTGTGTGTGTGTGTGTGTGTGTGTGTGTGTGTGTGTGTGTGCAGTGCTGTAAATCTTGCAGTCATTAGCAGATTCCATTGAAATCTAAGAGCTCCAGCTGTTCCTGCTCAACTCTGGCTTTGCTGCCTGGACACTAGATCCACTATACACACACACACACACACACACACACACACACACACACACACACACACACACACACACACACACACACACACACACACACACACACACACACACACACACACACACACACACACACACACACACACTCCCTCTCTCTCCTCTCTTTTTTCCCTCTCTTTCACTCTCTCTCTCTTTAACTCTCTCTGTCTCTCTCTTCTTTCTTTCTCTCTCATTTCTATTCAATTTAAGGGCTTTATCGGTACGGGAAATGTTTATATTGCCAAAGCAAGTGAAATAGAAAATTAACAAAAGTTAAATAAACAAGAACAAATGTACAGTAAACATTACTCACAAAAGTTCCAAAAGAATAAAGACATTTAAAATGTCATATTATGTCCAAATATAGTGTTGTAATGATGTGCAGTTAAAGTACAGTCGTGGCCACAACTTTTGATAATGACACAAACATAAATTTTCACAATGTCTGCTGCCTCAGTTTGTGTGATGGCCATTTGCATAAACTCCAGAATGTTATGAAGAGTGATCCGATGAATTGCAATTAATTGCAAAGTCCCTCTTTGCCATGCAAATGAACTGAATCCCCAAAAAACATTTCGACTGCATTTCAGCACTGCCACAAAAGGACCAGCTGACATCATGTCAGTGATTCTCTCGCTAACACAGGTGTGAGTGTTGATGAGGACAAGGATGTAGATCACTCTGTCATGCTGATTGAGTTCGAATAACAGACTGGAAGCTTCAAAAGGAGGGTGGTGCTTGGAATCATTGTTCTTCCTCTGTCAACCATGGTTACCTGCAAAGAAACACGTGCCGTCATCATTGCTTTGCACAAAAAGAGCTTCACAGGCAAGGATATTGCTGTGAGTAAGATTGCACCTAAATCAACCATTTATCGGATCATCTAGAACTTCAAGGAGAGCGGTCCAAATGTTGTGAAGAAGGCTTCAGGGCGCCCAAGAAAGTCCAGCAAGCGCCAGGACAGTCTCCTAAAGTTGATTCAGCTGCGGGATCGGGGCACCACCAGTACAGAGCTTGCTCAGGAATGGCAGCAGGCAGGTGGGAGTTCATCTGCATGCACAGTGAGGCGAAGACTTTTGGAGGATGGCCTGGTGTCAAGAAGGGCAGCAAAGAAGCCACTTCTCTCCAGGAAAAACATCAGGGACAGACTGATATTCTGCAAAAGGTACAGGAATTGGACTGCTGAGGACTGGGGTAAAGTCATTTTCTCTGATGAATCCCCTTTCCGATTGTTTGGGGTATCCGGAAAAAAGCTTGTCCGGAGAAGACAAGGTGAGCGCTACCATCAGTCCTGTGTCATGCCAGCAGTAAAGCATCCTGAGACCATTCATGTGTGGGGTTGCTTCTCAGCCAAGGGAGTGGGCTCACTCACAATTTTGTCTAAGAACACAGCCATGAATAAAGAATGGTACCAACACATCCTCTGAGAGCAACTTCTCCCAATCATCCAGGAACAGTTTGGTGACGAACAATGCCTTTTCCAGCATGATGGAGCACCTTGCCATAAGGCAAAAGTGATAACTAAGTGGCTCGGGGAACAAAACATCGATATTTTGGGTCCATGGCCAGGAAACTCCCCAGACCTTAATCCCATTGAGAACTTGTGTTCAATCCTCAAGAGGCGAGTGGACAAACAAAAACCCACAAATTCTGACAAACTCCAAGCATTGATTATGCAAGAATGGCCTGCGATCAGTCAGGATGTGGCCCAGAAGTTAATTGACAGCATGCCAGGGCGGATTGCAGAGGTCTTGAAAAAGAAGGGGCAACACTGCAAATATTGACTCTGCATCAACTTCATGTAACTGGCAATAAAAGCCTTTGACACTTATGAAATGCTTGTAATTATACTTCAGTATTCCATAGTAACATCTGACAAAAAATATCTAAAGACACTGAAGCAGCAAACTTTGTGGAAATTTATATTTGTGTCATTCTCAAAACGTTTGGCCATGACTGTACAAAAGGGAAAATAAATAAACATAAATATAGGTTGTATTTACAATGGTGTTTGTTCATCCCTTTTCTTGTGGCAACAGGTCACAAATCTTGCTGCTGTGATGGCACACTGTGGAATTTTACCCAGTAGATATGGGAGTTTATCAACATTTGATTTGTTTTCAAATTCTTTGTGGATCTGTGTAATCTGAGGGAAATACGTGTCTCTAATATGGTCATGCATTTGGCAGGAGATTAGGAAGTGCAGCTCAGTTTCCAGCTCATTTTGTGGGCAGTGTGCACATAGCCTGTCTTCTCTTGAGAGCCAGGTCTGCCTACGGCGACCTTTCTCAATAGAAAGGCTATGCTCACTGAGTCTGTACATAGTCAAAGATTTCCTTAATTTTCGGTCAGTCACAGCGGTCAGGTAGTCTGCCACTGTGTACTCTCTGTTTAGGGCCAAATAGCATTCTATTTTGCTCTATTTTTTGTCAATTCTTTCCAACGTGTCAAGTAACTATATTTTTGTTATCTCATTATTTGGTTGGGTCTAATTGTGTTACTATCCTGGGGCTCTGTGAGGTCTATTTGTGAATAGAGCCCCAGGACCAGCTTGCTTAGGGGACTCTTCTCCAGGTTCATTTCTTTGTAGGTGATCGCTTTGTTTTGGAAGATTTGGGAATCACTTCCTTTTAGGTGGTTGTAGAATTGAACTGCTCTTTTCTGGATGTTGATAATTAGTGGCTATCAGCCTAATTCTGCTATGCATGCATTATTTAGTCTCAATTTGGTGTTTGTCCCATTTTGTGAATTCTTGGTTGGTGAGCGGACCCCAGACCTCACAATCATAAAGGGCAATGTGTTCTATAACTGATTAAAATATTTTTTGCCAGATCCTAATTGGTATGTTGCATTTTATGTTCCTTTTGACAGCGTAGAAGGCCCTTCTTGCCATGTCTCTCAGAACGTTCACAGCTTTGTGAAAATTACCTATGGCGCTGATGTTTAGGTCGAGGTATGCATTGTTTTTTGTGAGCTCTTGGGCAACGGTGTCTAGATGGAATTTTGGAACACCATTATTTTTGTCTTACTGAGATTGACTGCCAGGGCCCAGGTCAGACAGAATCTGGGCAGAAGATCTAGGTGCTGCTGTAGGTCCTCTCTGCTGTAGGACCTCGGACTCTCTCTCTTTCTTACCTGAGTAGTGGTCCAGTGCCGTTCTTGGTAGTCCCCCCTACAATCAGCTCTTCCTGCCAGTGCATGTACTTCCTGGAGAGGCCATGGCAGCCGCCAGTAAGGATGCGAGCCAAGTCAAAGGGCTACAACACAACAACATAGTCAATGGGTCTGTGTCTGTATGGGTGTGTGCATGTGTACAAACAGCATATTATACATGGATGTGTGTGTCAAATCAAATCAACATGTATTTGTCACATGCGCCGAATACAACAGGTGTAGACCTTACAGAGAAATGCTTACTTACAGGCACTAACCAATAGTGGGGAAAAAAAGGTGTGTGTGTGTGTGTGTGTGTGTGTGTGTGTGTGCGTGCGTGCGTGCGTGCGTGCGTGTGTGTGTAGGTAGGTAGGTAAGTAAAGAAATAAAACAACAGTAAAAATTCATTTGAAAATAAGAGTAGCAAGGCTATATACAGACACCGGTTAGTCAGGCTTATTGAGGTACATGTATGTATGGTTAAAGTGACTATTCATATAAGATAAACAGAGAGTAGCAGCAGCGTAAAAGAGGGGTTGGGGGGGGGGGGCACACAATGTAAATAGTCCGGGTAACCATTGGTTACCTGTTCAGAAGTCTTATGGCTTGGGGGTAAAAACTGTTGAGAAGCCTTTTTGTCCTAGACTTGGCACTCCGATACCGCTTGCCATGCGGTAGTAGAGAGAACAGTCTATGACTGGGGTGACTGGGGTCATTGACAATTTTTAGGGCCTTCCTCTGACACCGCCTGGTGTAGAGGTCCTGGATGGCAGGCAGCTTTGCCCCAGTGATGTATTGGGCCGTATGCACTACCCTCTGTAGTGCCTTGCGGTCGGAGGCCGAGCAATTGCCGTACCAGGCAGTGATGCAACCGGTCAGGATGCTCTCGATGTTGCAGCTGTAGAACCTTTTGAGGATTTCAGGACCCATGCCAAATCTTTTTAGTTTCCTGAGGGGGAATAGGCTTTGTCGTGCCCTCTTCACGACTGTCTTGGTGTGTTTGGACCATTCTAGTTTGTTGTTGATGTGGACACCAAGGAATCTGAAGCTCTCAACCTGCTCCACTACGGCCCCGTTGATGAGAATGGGGACGTGCTCGGTCCTCCTTTTCCTGTAGTCCACAATCATCTCCTTAGTCTTGGTTATGTTGAGGGATAGGTTGTTATTCTGCCACCACCCGGCCAGGTCTCTGACCTCCTCCCTATAGGCTGTCTGGGGAGCTCCAGTGTTGAGGATCAGAGTGGCAAATGTGTTGCTACCTACCCTCACCACCTGGGGGGCGGCCCGTCAGGAAGTCCAGGATCCAGTTGCAGAGGGAGGTGTTTAGTCCCAGGTTCCTTAGCTTAGTGATGAGCTTTGAGGGTACTATGGTGTTGAACGCTGAGCTGTAGTCAAAGAATAGCATTCTCACATAGGTGTTCCTTTTGTCCAGGTGGGAAAGGGCAGTGTGCAGTGCAATAGAGATTGCATCATCTGTGGATCTGTTTGGGCGGTATACAAATTGGAGTGGGTCTAGAGTTTCTGAGATAATGGTGTTGATGTGAGCCATTACCAACTTTTCAAAGTACTTCACGGCTACGGACGTGAGTGCTACGGGTCTGTAGTCATTTAGGCAGGTTGCCTTTGTCTTCTTGGGCACAGGGACTATGCTGGTCTGCTTGTAACGTGTTGGTATTACAGACTCAATCAGGGACATGTTGAAAATGTCAGTGAAGACACCTGCCAGTTGGTCAGCACATGCCCTGAGCACACGTCCTGGTAATCCGTCTGGCCCCGCAGCCTTGTGTATGTTGACCTGTTTAAACGTCTTACTCACGTTGGCTACGGAGAGCGTGATCACACAGTAGTCCGGAACAGCTGATGCTCTCATGCATGCCTCAGTGTTGCTTGCCTCGAGGCGAGCATAGAAGTGATTTAGCTCGTCTGGTAGGCTTGTGTCACTGGGCAGCTCGTGGCTGTGCTTCCCTTTTTTAGTCTGTAATAGTTTGCAAGCCCTGCTACATCCGACGAGCGTCGGAGCCGGTGTAGTATTATTCAATCTTAGCCCTGTATTGACGCTTTGCTTGTTTGATGGTTCGTCGCAGGGCATAGCGAGATTTCTTGTAAGCTTCCGGGTTAGAGTCCCGCACCTTGAAAGCGGCAGCTCTACCCTTTAGCTCAGTACGAATGTTGCCTGTAATCCATGGCTTCTGGTTGGGGTATGTACGTACAGTCACTGTGAGGGACGACGTCCTCAATGCACTTATTGATAAAGCCAGTGACTGATGTGGTGTATTCCTCAATGCCATAGGAAGAATCCCGGAACATGTTCCAGTCTGTGATAGAAAACAGTCCTGTAGCTTAGCATCTGCTTCATCTGACCATTTTTTTATAGACCGAGTCACTGGTGCTTCCTGCTTTAATTTTTGCTTGTAGGCAGGAATCAGGAGGATAGAGTTGTGGTCGGATTTACCAAATGGAGGGCGAGGGAGAGCTTTGTACGCGTCTCTGTGTGTGGAGTACAGGTGATCTAGAATTTATTTCCCTTTGGTTGTACATTTAACCTGTTGATAGAGATTTGGTAGAACTGATTTAAGTTTCCCTGCATTAAAGTCGCCGCCTCTGGGTGAGTGGTTTCCTGTTTGCTTATTTCCTTATACAGCTGACTGAGTGCGGTCTTAGTGCCCGCATCTGATTGTGGTGGTAAATAATCTGATTGTGGTGGTAAATAAACAGCCACAAAAAGTATAGCTGAGAACTCGCTAGGCAAGTAATGTGGCCTGCATTATATCACAATATACTCTACTTCAGGCGAGCAAAATCTAGAGACTTCCTTAGATTTCGTGCACCAGCTGTTGTTTACAAATATGCACAGACCGCCCCCCCTCGTCTTACCGGAGTGTGCTGTTCTATCTTGCCGGTGCAGCTTGTATCCCGCTAGCTGAATATCCATGTCGTCATTCAGCCACGATTCCGTGAAACATAGGATATTACAGGTTTTGATGTCCCGTTGGTAGGATATTCGTGATCGTACCTCATCTAGTTTATTGTCCAATGATCGCACGTTGGCGAGTAATATTGACGGTAACGGCAGCTTTCCTACTCGCCTTCTGCGGATCCGGACGAGGCATCCGGCTCTACTTCCTCTGCGTCGCTTCCTTATGTGAATAATTGGGATGTCTGCCCTGTGGGGTGTTTGGAGAATATCGTGTGAGTCCTGCTTGTTGTTGTTGTTGTTGAATAAAATCTTCATCTAATCCGAGGTGAGTGATCGCTGTCCTGATATCCAGAAGCTCTTTTCTGCCGTAAGATATGGTTGCAGATACATCATGTACAAAATAATTAACAAATATCGCAAAAAAAACACATAATAGCACAATTGGTTAGAAGACCGTAAAACGGTGGCCATCTCCTCCGGCGCCATTTTTCCATGTGTGTGTGTTTCTGCATCATGCGTGTGTGTGTGTGTGCGTGTGTGTACCTTGGTGGTGTTCTTGTTGGGGGCAGTGAGGGGACAGTCGGGGTCTTGGGGGTTGAGACAGGGCCGGTCCATGTAGCCATGTCCCACGTCAGCCTTCTCCAGCATCACCTCCCAGCTGTCTACCTGAACCTTCAGGGCCCGAAGCTCGGTCAGGAACTCCTTGGGGTCAAAGTTGGTCCACTGCAGAGGGTGTGATATGCCACTAGGAGTGGTGGGTAGACACAACTCCAAATCACAGAATTCCACAATCTCCAACATCAAACATACACTCCAGAAACCAACACTCCAGAACTCAACACTCCAGAACTCAACACTCCAGAACCCAACACTCCAGAGAGCAACATTTGTAAATCGTAGTTTCCAAAGTATAATGTATGATATGTATAATGTATGATGTGTATAATGTATGATACATATAATGTATGATGTGTATAATGTATGATATGTATAATGTATGATGTGTATAATGTATGATATATATAATGTGTGATGTGTATAATGTATTATATGAATAATGTGTGATGTGTATAATGTATGATATGTATAATGTGTGATGTGTATAATGTATTAAATGCATAATGTGTGATGTGTATAATGTATGATAAATATAAATATAATGTGTGATGTGTATAATGTATGATGTGTATAATGTATGATATGTATAATGTATGATGTGTATAATGTGTGAGGTGTATCATGTGTGATGTGATGTGTATAATATATGATGTGTATAATGTGTTATGTGTATAATGTATATTGTGTATAATGTGTGATGTGTATAATGTGTGAGATGTATAACGTGTGATGTGTATAATGTGTGGTGTGTATAATATGTGATGTGTATAATGTGTGGTGTGTATAATATGTGATGTGTATAATACGTGATGTGTATAATATGTGATGTGTATAAAGTGTGGTGTGTATATTATGTGATGTGTATAATGTGTGATGTGTATAATGTGTGATGTGTATAATGTGTGATGTGTATAATGTGTGGTGTGTATAATATGTGACGTGTAAACCGTGTGATGTGTATAATATGTGATGTGTATAATACGTGATGTGTATAATATGTGATGTGTATAATGTGTGGTGTGTATATTATGTGATGTGTATAATGTGTGATGTGTATAATATGCGATGCGTATAATGTGCGGTGTGTATAATATGTGATGTGTATAATATGTGATGTGTATAATATGTGATGTGTATAATGTGTGATGTGTATAATATGTGATGTGTATAATGTGTGATGTGTGTAATGTGTGATGTGTATAATGTGTGATGTGTAAAATGTGTGATGTGTATAATATGTGATGTGTATAATGTGTGATGTGTATAATGTGTGATGTGTATAATGTGCAATGTGTATAACGTGTGATGTGTATAATATGTGATGTGTATAATGTGTAATGTGTATAATATGTGATGTGTATAATGTGTGATGTGTATAATGCGTGATGTGTATAATGCGTGATGTGTATAATATGTGATGTGTATAATATGTGATGTGTATAATGTGTGCTGTGTATAATATGTGATGTGTATAATATGTGATGTGTATAATGTGTGGTGTGTATACTATGTGATGTGTATAATGCGTGATGTGTATAATGTGTGGTGTGTATAATATGTGATGTGTATAATATGTAAGATGTATAATGTGTGATGTGTATAATGTGTGATGTGTATAATGTGTGATGTGTATAATGTGTGATGTGTATAATGTGATAAGTGATGTGTACAATGTGTGATGTGTACAATGTGTGATGTGTATAATGTGTGATGTGTTTAATGTGTGATGTGTACAATGTGTGATGTGTACAATGTGTGATGTGTATAATGTGTGAGGTGTATAATGAGTGATGTGTATAATGTGTGGTGTGTATAATATGTGATGTGTATAATGTGTGATGTGTATAATATGTGATGTGTATGCTGTGTGGTGTGTGAAATGTGTGATGTGTATAATATGTGATGTGTATAATGTGTGATGTGTATAATGTGTGATGTGTATAATGTGTGATGTGTATAATGTGTGATGTGTATAATATGTGATGTGTATAATGTGTGGTGTGTATAATGCGTGGTGTGTATAATGTGTGATGTGTATAATATGTAAGATGTATAATGTGTGATGTGTATAATGTGTGATGTGTATAATGTGTGGTGTGTATAATATGTGATGTGTATAATGTGTGGTGTGTATAATATGTGATGTGTATAACACGTGATGTGTATAATGTGTGGTGTGTATATTATGTGATGTGTATAATGTGTGATGTGTATAATGTGTGATGTGTATAATGTGTGATGTGTATAATGTGTGGTGTGTATAATATGTGATGTGTATAATGTGTGATGTGTATAATATGTGATGTGTATAACACGTGATGTGTATAATATGTGATGTGTATAATGTGTGGTGTGTATATTATGTGATGTGTATAATGTGTGATGTGTATAATATGCGATGCGTATAATGTGTGGTGTGTATAATATGTGATGTGTATAATATGTGATGTGTATAATGTGTGATGTGTATAATATGTGATGTGCATAATGTGTAATGTGTATAATATGTGATGTGTATAATGTGTGATGTGTATAATGCGTGATGTGTATAATGCGTGATGTGTATAATATGTGATGTGTATAATGTGATAAGTGATGTGTACAATGTGTGATGTGTATAATGTGTCATGTGTATAATGTGTGATGTGTATAATATGTGATGTGTATAATGTGTAATGTGTATAATGTGTGATGTGTATAATATGTGATGTGTATAATGCGTGATGTGTATAATGTGTGGTGTGTATTATATGTGATGTGTATAATGCGTGATGTGTATAATGTGTGGTGTGTATAATATGTGATGTGTATAATATGTAAGATGTATAATGTGTGATGTGTATAATGTGTGATGTGTATAATGTGTGATGTGTATAATGTGTGATGTGTATATTGTGATAAGTGATGTGTACATTGTGTGATGTGTATAATGTGTGATGTGTTTAATGTGTGATGTGTACAATGTGTGATGTGTACAATGTGTGATGTGTATAATGTGTGAGGTGTATAATGAGTGATGTGTATAATGTGTGGTGTGTATAATATGTGATGTGTATAATGTGTGGTGTGTATAGTATGTGATGTGTATAATGTGTGGTGTGTATACTGTGTGATGTGTATAATATGCGATGTGTATAATGTGCGATGTGTATAATGTGTGATGTGTATAATGTGTGATGTGTATAATGTGTGATGTGTATAATGTGTGATGTGTATAATGTGTGATGTGTATAATGTGTGGTGTGTATAATGTGTGATGTGTATAATGTGTGATGTGTATACTGTGTGGTGTGTAAACTGTGTGATGTGTATAATATGTGATGTGTATAATGTGTGATGTGTATACTGTGTGGTGTGTAAAATGTGTGATGTGTATAATATGTGATGTGTATAATGTGTGATGTGTATAATGCGTGATGTGTATAATGTGTGATGTGTATAATGTGTGATGTGTATACTGTGTGGTGTGAAAAATGTGTGATGTGTATAATATGTGATGTGTATATTATGTGATGTGTATAATGTGTGATGTGTATAATGTGTGATGTGTATAATGTGTGATGTGTATAATGTGTGGTGTGTATAATGTGTGATGTGTATACTGTGTGGTGTGTAAAATGTGTGATGTGTATAATATGTGATGTGTATAATGTGTGATGTGTATAATATGTGAGATGTATAATGTGTGATGTGTATAATGTGTGGTGTGTATAATGTGTGATGTGTATAATATGTGATGTGTATAATATGTGATGTGTATAATGTGTGATGTGTATAATATGTGAGATGTATAATGTGTGATGTGTATAATGTGTGGTGTGTATAATGTGTGATGTGTATAATATGTGAGATGTATAATATGTGAGATGTATAATGTGTGGTGTGTATAATGTGTGATGTGTATAATGTGTGGTGTGTATAATGTGTGATGTGTATAATGTGTGATGTGTATACTGTGTGGTGTGTATAATGTGTGATGTGTATAATGTATAATGTGTGATGTGTATAATGTGTGATGTGTATAATGTGTGATGTGTATAATGCGTGATGTGTACAATGTATAATGTGTGATGTGTATAATGTATAATGTGTGATGTGTATAATGTGTGATGTGTATAATGTGTGATGTGTATAATGCGTGATGTGTATAATGTGTGATGTGTATAATGTGTGATGTGTATAATATGTGAGATGTATAATGTGTGATGTGTATAATGCGTGATGTGTATAATGTGTGATGTGTATAATGTGTGATGTGTATAATATGTGATGTGTATAATGTGTGATGTGTATTAAGCGTGATGTGTATAATGTGTGATGTGTATAATGTGTGATGTGTATAATGTGTGATGTGTATAATATGTGATGTGTGTAATGTGTGGTGTGTATAATGTGTGATGTGTATAATGTGTGATGTGTATAATGTATAATGTATGATGTGTATAATGTGATAAGTGATGTGTACAATGTGTGATGTGTATAATGTGTGATGTGTACAATGTGTGATGCGTATAATGTGTGGTGTGTATAATGTGTGAGGTGTATAATGAGTGATGTGTATAATGTGTGATGTGTATAATATGTGATGTGTATAATGTGTGAGGTGTATAATGAGTGATGTGTATAATGTGTGAGGTGTATAATGAGTGATGTGTATAATGTGTGAGGTGTATAATGAGTGATGTGTATAATGTGTGATGTGTATAATATGTGATGTGTATAATGTGTGGTGTGTATAAATTGTGATGTGTATAATGTGTGATGTGTATAATATGTGATGTGTATAATGTGTGATGTGTGATGTGTATTATATGTGATGTGTATAATGTGTGGTGTGTATTATGTGTGGTGTGTATTATGTGTGATGTGTATAATGTGTGATGTGTATAATGTGTGATGTGTATAATGAGTGATGTGTGTAATGTGTGATGTTTATAATGAGTGATGTGAATAATGAGTGATGTGTGTAATGTGTGATGTTTATAATGACTGATGTGTGTAATGTGTGATGTTTATAATGAGTGATGTGTGTAATGTGTGATGTTTATAATGAGTGATGTGTATAATATGTGATGTTTATAATGAGTAATGTGTGTAATGTGTGATGTTTATAATGAGTGATGTGTGTAATATGTGATGTTTATAATGAGTGATGTGTGTAATGTGTGATGTTTATAATGAGTGATGTGTGTAATGTGTGATGTTTATAATGACTGATGTGTGTAATGTGTGATGTTTATAATGAGTGATGTGTGTAATGTGTGATGTTTATAATGAGTAATGTGTGTAATGTGTGATGTTTATAATGAGTGATGTGTGTAATGTGTACTCACGGGAGGTAGACCATTCCAGACTGGAGCTTGGCTCCCTCCCAGAAACAGTCCAGCGGAGTGATGATGAGACAGGGGTGGAGCTTTTCAATAATCTGACAGGAGAATGCATACACCATGTTACCACTGATGCTATAATCAGTACAGTAGAACATCACATTATACTAACATCACATTATAGTTACATTCAATTATAGTAACATCACATGATAGTAACATCACAACAGCTTCTTAATGATCTGATGGGAGACAGCAGACACCACGTTACCACTGACGCTCTACAACTACTAATCACATTCTATCAGTCTGTATGAGAGGCAGTGTTTGGGAGGCAGTGTTTAGGAGTCTGTATGAGAGGCAGTGTTTGGGAGGCAGTGTTTAGAAGTCTGTATGAGAGGCAGTGTTTAGGAGTCTGTATGAGAGGCAGTGTTTGGGAGTCTGTATGAGAGGCAGTGTTTGGGAGTCTGTATGAGAGGCAGTGTTTGGGAGTCTGTATGAGAGGCAGTGTTTGGGAGTCTGTATGAGAGGCAGTGTTTAGGAGTCTGTATGAGAGGCAGTGTTTAGGAGTCTGTATGAGAGGCAGTGTTTGGGAGTCTGTATGAGAGGCAGTGTTTGGGAGTCTGTATGAGAGGCAGTGTTTAGGAGTCTGTATGAGAGGCAGTGTTTAGGAGTCTGTATGAGAGGCAGTGTTTGGGAGTCTGTATGAGAGGCAGTGTTTGGGAGTCTGTATGAGAGGCAGTGTTTGGGAGTCTGTATGAGAGGCAGTGTTTGGGAGTCTGTATGAGAGGCAGTGTTTGGGAGTCTGTATGAGAGGCAGTGTTTGGGAGTCTGTATGAGAGGCAGTGTTTGGGAGTCTGTATGAGAGGCAGTGTTTGGGAGTCTGTATGAGAGGCAGTGTTTGGGAGTCTGTATGAGAGGCAGTGTTTGGGAGTCTGTATGAGAGGCAGTGTTTGGTGTAGAAAGAGAGAGACAAACTCAGTTCACTCATGCTTACCTGGTTCACAAAATGAGTTTCAGTATCCATTTCTCCTGATTTGTAGCATAAATGTTCCAATTTCCATTGTCTGAAATGGAGGCATTCAATAAATCACTTGCACAACAGCTTTGAACGATCTAAAACATAATTTGTTTGAATGTTTGTGTGTTAGAGTGTCACCTGTTATAGCGGCGAACGTGCACTCAGCTGGTGTGTGTATGTGCGTGCATGTAAGTACAGTGTGTGTTACCTGTTAAAGAGGTAAACGTGCACTTGGCTGGCCCTGATGGCCGAGTCCAGGTGTTGCTGCAGCGCCTCCACAGTGAGCACGTTAGCGCCCTCCTGGCGCGGTGCCTGAATCATCAGCTGGGGACTGAACATGGCCTCCTCGCCCATCTTCAGACGTGTGTATTTCAGCTCCTGATTCACCCTGCCGCCCACTGCCCACACACACACACACACACACACACACACACACACACGGTCGGTATTGTATGTACACACACCAACACATATTACATACACAACTTCCAGAACCTGGTCTGATGTACAAAAACACACAATATTCCACCTTTTATAACAAACTATAAAATCACATTGATGTATACATCAGCCTTCCTGAAAGAACAATAATGCATGTGATGACTTGTCAGCCCCGGTTACCAAAATCTGTTCCAATAGCCTTAGAATGTCAGTACAGTGTCATAAAATTCCAGTCTCTACCTCAGTATTTGATCTCTGCCTCAGCCTTACAGAGACAAAAAGGAGGGAGAAAGACGTTCTTCCATCCCCTCCCTCCCTCACTACCTAGCATGGTGGGGCTAAGCCCTGTGCGTGAGCTCAGCTTCAAAAGCAGCCTTTCAGTACCAGCCATGCCTCTCTACCTCGCAACGTCCTCCAAGCCTGCTAGCAACTGCTTCGCTCTGACATACTGTTACATTTACATAAAGCTGCAAGATAACGCTATCCATTTGATTTGGGGTAATTTTTCCCTATAGGATGAGACATCATTGTCTCCAGCTCTGCCTCTGAAGGACAAGTCAGACCAATAGAACGTTGGCCGTATGCTGCAGGTGGCCGTCCTATCACTCCTGACCAGAGAACATTGGCCATCAATTCCTGTTATTTTCCAGACGATTCCACAAGTTAATCTACTGCGTATGGCCGACGTCCATTAGCCCTGCTTAAAGCTCGAACCCCTATTTGGTGAAACAGCCACGTCCGTTTGGGAAATTACAACAACAAAGTAGTCACTTCCTCGATCATCACTGCATGCGTGATAAAACAGCAGAATATCTACTGTAATTGTTTTTTACAGACATCTGCTGGACTCCCCTCTCCTCTTTCATCAGCAAAACAATAACAAAGGCGCTGGGGCACTGTTTCACCAAATGTGTATTCTAGCTTTAAGGCCAGACATCACTGACTCTGTCCTCCAGAACATTAGCTGGTGAGGTTGACACAGAGCATTTCAACAAAGTGTCTTTACCACAGATCATCTCTGCTCACCATTCAGCATTGTCAGACTAACATGATGTAGAATGTCAAGACATGTTGGTGTTCCAACAGTCATGCCACTGGCTGGCACATCGTTGGCTCAATTTCACTGGGACAACTTTGTGTATGCACACCTGTGTAAAAGTCCTTCCGCCAGTGTGTTTGATGAAAATATGCGCAAAGTGCAGTCATCTCTGTGTGTGTGCGTGTGTGTGTGTGTATGTGTGTGTGTGTTTGTCACTCCTCTCTCTCTCTCTCTCTCTCTCTCTCTCTCTCTCTCTCTCTCTCTCTCTCTCTCTCTCTCTCTCTCTCTCTCTCTCTCTCTCTCTCTCTCTCTCTCTCTCTCTCTCTCTCTCTCTCTCTCTCTCTCTCTCTCTCTCTCTCTCGAGAAGAACATACAAAGTTCTGTGAGAGAGCCTTGCTGAGAAAGCTGTGTGAAAATCTGTTACGTTTTATATGCTATAATCCAATTTAACAATTGTTCGACTACAATTCATGAAACAAACGTAGGTGGAATATTGTCAGCATATTGTAATCGTGTTAAAGTTAAGCATGCTAATCTGTCCGGGCCAGACCACTCAGGAAGACCAGAGAGCAACATAGAGGGAGGGGGCCATGTCTGGCCGTATTAGGAAAACAGACTAGACTTCATTTTTTCAATCGACCCAAACACAGCCCCCCCATCAGATCTGGTTTGAGTGCGTGCTTAGAATCTCCATTATTAATAGCAGGCCTGAGTTAACCAAAGACGGGCGGTGACATGCTTTTTACTGCTCACTCCCTCTTCTCCCCTCATCTACCACACACCTACATGGAACTGATCTACCTACACCTCATGGAACTGATCTACCTACACCTCATGGAACTGATCTACCTGCACCTACATGGAACTGATATAACTACACCTACATGGAACTGACCTACCTACACCTACATGGTGCTGACCTACCTACACCTACATGAAACTGATCTAACTACACCTACATAGAACTGATCTATCTACACCTACATGGTGCTGACCTACCTACACCTACATGGAACTGATCTACCTACACCTACATAGAACTGATCTATCTACACCTACATGGTGCTGACCTACCTACACCTACATGGAACTGATCTACCTACACCTACATGGAACTGATCTACCTACACCTACATAGAACTGATCTACCTACACCTACATAGAACTGATCTATCTACACCTACATGGAACTGATCTACCTACACCTACATGGAACTGATCTACCTACATCTACATGGAACTGATCTATCTACACCTCATGGAACTGATCTACCTACACCTACATGGAACTGATCTACCTTCACCTCATGGAACTGATCTACCTACACCTACATGGAACTGACCTACCTACACCTACATGGAACTGATCCACCTACACCTACATGGAACTGATCTATCTACACCTCATGGAACTGACCTACCTACAACTACATGGAACTGATCTACCTACACCTACATGGAACTGACCTACCTACACCTACATGGAACTGATCTACCTACACCTACATGGTACTGACCTACCTACACCTACATGGAACTGATCTACCTACACCTATATGGAACTGATCTACCTACACCTACATGGAAATGATCTACCTACACCTACATGGAACTGATCTACCTACACCTACATGGTACTGACCTACCTACACCTACATGGAACTGATCTACCTACACCTACATGGAACTGATCTACCTACACCTACATAGTACTGACCTACCTACACCTACATGGAACTGATCTACCTACACCTACATGGAACTGACCTACCTACACCTACATGGAATTGATCTACCTACACCTACATGGAACTGATCTACCTACACCTACATGGAACTGACCTACCTACACCTGAATGGAATTGATCTACCTACACCTACATGGAATTGATCTACCTACACCTCATGGAACTGATCTACCTACAACAACATGGAACTGATCTACCTACACCTACATGGAACTGATCTACCTACAACTCATGGAACTGATCTACATACAACTCATATAACTGATCTACCTACACCTACATGGAACTGATCTACCTACACCTACATGGTACTGACCTACCTACACCTACATGGAACTGATCTACCTACACCTACATGGAACTGATCTACCTTCACCTATATGGAACTGATCTACCTACACCTACATGGAATTGATCTACCTATACCTACATGGAACTGATCTACCTACACCTACATGGAATTGATTTACCTACACCTACATGGAACTGATCTACCTACACCTACATGGAACTGATCTACCTACACCTACATGGAACTGATCTACCTACACCTACATGGAAATGATCTACCTATACCTACATGGAACTGATCTACCTACACCTACATGGAATTGATCTACCTACACCTACATGGAACTGATCTACCTACACCTACATGGAATTGATCTACCTACACCTACATGGAACTGATCTACCTACACCTACATGGAATTGATCTACCTACACCTACATGGAACTGATCTACCTACACCTCATGGAACTGATCTACCTGCACCTCATGGAACTGATCTACCTACACCTCATGAAACTGATCTACCTGCACCTACATGGAACTGATATACATACACCTACATGGAATTGATCTACCTACACCTACATGGAACTGATCTACCTACACCTCATGGAACTGACCTACCTACACCTACATGGAACTGATCTACCTACACCTATATGGAACTGATCTACCTACACCTCATGGAACTGACCTACCTACACCTACATGGAACTGATCTACCTTCACCTCATGGAACTGATCTACCTACACCTACATGGAACTGACCTACCTACACCTACATGGAACTGATCTACCTACACCTACATGGAACTGATCTATCTACACCTCATGGAAATGACCTACCTACAACTACATGGAACTGATCTACCTACACCTACATGGAACTGACCTACCTACACCTACATGGAACTGATCTACCTACACCTACATGGTACTGACCTACCTACACCTACAAGGAACTGATCTACCTACACCTATATGGAACTGATCTACCTACACCTACATGGAAATGATCTACCTACACCTACATGGAACTGATCTACCTACAACCACATGGTGCTGACCTACCTACACCTACATGGAACTGATCTACCTACACCTACATGGAACTGATCTACCTACACCTACATAGTACTGACCTACCTACACCTACATGGAACTGATCTACCTACACCTACATGGAACTGACCTACCTACACCTACATGGAATTGATCTACCTACACCTACATGGAACTGATCTACCTACACCTACATGGAACTGACCTACCTACACCTACATGGAATTTATCTACCTACACCTACATAAAATTGATCTACCTACACCTCATGGAACTGATCTACCTACAACTACATGGAACTGATCTACCTACACCTACATGGAACTGATCTACCTACAACTCATGGAACTGATCTACATACAACTCATATAACTGATCTACCTACACCTACATGGAACTGATCTACCTACACCTACATGGTACTGACCTACCTACACCTACATGGAACTGATCTACCTACACCTACATGGAACTGATCTACCTTCACCTATATGGAACTGATCTACCTACACCTACATGGAACTGATCTACCTACACCTACATGGAATTGATCTACCTATACCTACATGGAACTGATCTACCTACACCTACATGGAATTGATCTACCTACACCTACATGGAACTGATCTACCTACACCTACATGGAACTGATCTACCTACACCTACATGGAACTGATCTACCTACACCTACATGGAAATGATCTACCTATACCTACATGGAACTGATCTACCTACACCTACATGGAACTGATCTACCTACACCTACATAGTACTGACCTACCTACACCTACATGGAACTGATCTACCTACACCTACATGGAACTGACCTACCTACACCTACATGGAATTGATCTACCTACACCTACATGGAACTGATCTACCTACACCTACATGGAACTGACCTACCTACACCTACATGCAATTGATCTACCTACACCTACATGGAATTGATCTACCTACACCTCATGGAACTGATCTACCTACAACTACATGGAACTGATCTACCTACACCTACATGGAACTGATCTACCTACAACTCATGGAACTGATCTACATACAACTCATATAACTGATCTACCTACACCTACATGGAACTGATCTACCTACACCTACATGGTACTGACCTACCTACACCTACATGGAACTGATCTACCTACACCTACATGGAACTGATCTACCTACACCTACATGGAACTGATCTACCTACACCTACATGGAACTGATCTACCTACACCTACATGGAAATGATCTACCTATACCTACATGGAACTGATCTACCTACACCTACATGGAATTGATCTACCTACACCTACATGGAACTGATCTACCTACACCTACATGGAATTGATCTACCTACACCTACATGGAACTGATCTACCTACACCTACATGGAATTGATCTACCTACACCTACATGGAACTGATCTACCTACACCTCATGGAACTGATCTACCTGCACCTCATGGAACTGATCTACCTACACCTCATGAAACTGATCTACCTGCACCTACATGGAACTGATATACATACACCTACATGGAATTGATCTACCTACACCTACATGGAACTGATCTACCTACACCTCATGGAACTGACCTACCTACACCTACATGGAACTGATCTACCTACACCTATATGGAACTGATCTACCTACACCTCATGGAACTGACCTACCTACACCTACATGGAACTGATCTACCTTCACCTCATGGAACTGATCTACCTACACCTACATGGAACTGACCTACCTACACCTACATGGAACTGATCTACCTACACCTACATGGAACTGATCTATCTACACCTCATGGAAATGACCTACCTACAACTACATGGAACTGATCTACCTACACCTACATGGAACTGACCTACCTACACCTACATGGAACTGATCTACCTACACCTACATGGTACTGACCTACCTACACCTACAAGGAACTGATCTACCTACACCTATATGGAACTGATCTACCTACACCTACATGGAAATGATCTACCTACACCTACATGGAACTGATCTACCTACAACCACATGGTACTGACCTACCTACACCTACATGGAACTGATCTACCTACACCTACATGGAACTGATCTACCTACACCTACATAGTACTGACCTACCTACACCTACATGGAACTGATCTACCTACACCTACATGGAACTGACCTACCTACACCTACATGGAATTGATCTACCTACACCTACATGGAACTGATCTACCTACACCTACATGGAACTGACCTACCTACACCTACATGGAATTGATCTACCTACACCTACATGGAATTGATCTACCTACACCTCATGGAACTGATCTACCTACAACTACATGGAACTGATCTACCTACACCTACATGGAACTGATCTACCTACAACTCATGGAACTGATCTACATACAACTCATATAACTGATCTACCTACACCTACATGGAACTGATCTACCTACACCTACATGGTACTGACCTACCTACACCTACATGGAACTGATCTACCTACACCTACATGGAACTGATCTACCTTCACCTATATGGAACTGATCTACCTACACCTACATGGAACTGATCTACCTACACCTACATGGAATTGATCTACCTATACCTACATGGAACTGATCTACCTACACCTACATGGAATTGATCTACCTACACCTACATGGAACTGATCTACCTACACCTACATGGAACTGATCTACCTACACCTACATGGAACTGATCTACCTACACCTACATGGAAATGATCTACCTATACCTACATGGAACTGATCTACCTACACCTACATGGAACTGATCTACCTACACCTACATAGTACTGACCTACCTACACCTACATGGAACTGATCTACCTACACCTACATGGAACTGACCTACCTACACCTACATGGAATTGATCTACCTACACCTACATGGAACTGATCTACCTACACCTACATGGAACTGACCTACCTACACCTACATGCAAATGATCTACCTACACCTACATGGAATTGATCTACCTACACCTCATGGAACTGATCTACCTACAACTACATGGAACTGATCTACCTACACCTACATGGAACTGATCTACCTACAACTCATGGAACTGATCTACATACAACTCATATAACTGATCTACCTACACCTACATGGAACTGATCTACCTACACCTACATGGTACTGACCTACCTACACCTACATGGAACTGATCTACCTACACCTACATGGAACTGATCTACCTTCACCTATATGGAACTGATCTACCTACACCTACATGGAACTGATCTACCTACACCTACATGGAATTGATCTACCTATACCTACATGGAACTGATCTACCTACACCTACATGGAATTGATCTACCTACACCTACATGGAACTGATCTACCTACACCTACATGGAACTGATCTACCTACACCTACATGGAACTGATCTACCTACACCTACATGGAAATGATCTACCTATACCTACATGGAACTGATCTACCTACACCTACATGGAATTGATCTACCTACACCTACATGGAACTGATCTACCTACACCTACATGGAATTGATCTACCTACACCTACATGGAACTGATCTACCTACACCTACATGGAATTGATCTACCTACACCTACATGGAACTGATCTACCTACACCTCATGGAACTGATCTACCTACACCTCATGGAACTGATCTACCTACACCTCATGAAACTGATCTACCTGCACCTACATGGAACTGATATACATACACCTACATGGAATTGATCTACCTACACCTACATGGAACTGGCCTACCTACACCTACATGGTGCTGACCTACCTACACCTACATGGAACTGATCTACCTACACCTACATGGAACTGATCTACATACACCTCATGGAACTGACCTACCTACACCTACATGGAACTGATCTACCTTCACCTCATGGAACTGATCTACCTACACCTACATGGAACTGACCTACCTACACCTACATGGAACTGATCTACCTAAACCTACATGGAACTGATCTATCTACACCTCGTGGAAATGACCTACCTACAACTACATGGAACTGATCTACCTACACCTACATGGAACTGACCTACCTACACCTACATGGAACTGATCTACCTACACCTACATGGTACTGACCTACCTACACCTACATGGAACTGATCTACCTACACCTATATGGAACTGATCTACCTACACCTACATGGAAATGATCTACCTACACCTACATGGAACTGATCTACCTACACCTACATGGTACTGACCTACCTACACCTACATGGAACTGATCTACCTACACCTACATGGAACTGATCTACCTACACCTACATAGTACTGACCTACCTACACCTACATGGAACTGATCTACCTACACCTACATGGAACTGACCTACCTACACCTACATGGAATTGATCTACCTACACCTACATGGAACTGATCTACCTACACCTACATAGTACTGACCTACCTACACCTACATGGAACTGATCTACCTACACCTACATGGAACTGACCTACCTACACCTACATGGAATTGATCTACCTACACCTACATGGTACTGACCTACCTACACCTACATGGAACTGATCTACCTACACCTACATGGAACTGATCTACCTTCACCTATATGGAACTGATCTACCTACACCTACATGGAACTGATCTACCTACACCTACATGGAATTGATCTACCTATACCTACATGGAACTGATCTACCTACACCTACATGGAATTGATCTACCTACACCTACATGGAACTGATCTACCTACACCTACATGGAACTGATCTACCTACACCTACATGGAACTGATCTACCTACACCTACATGGAAATGATCTACCTATACCTACATGGAACTGATCTACCTACACCTACATGGAATTGATCTACCTACACCTACATGGAACTGATCTACCTACACCTACATGGAATTGATCTACCTACACCTACATGGAACTGATCTACCTACACCTCATGGAACTGATCTACCTACACCTCATGAAACTGATCTACCTGCACCTACATGGAACTGATATACATACACCTACATGGAATTGATCTACCTACACCTACAAGGAACTGGCCTACCTACACCTACATGGTGCTGACCTACCTACACCTACATGGCACTGATCTACCTACACCTACATGGAACTGATCTACCTACACCTACATGGAACTGATCTACCTACAACTCATGGAACTGATCTACCTACAACTCATGGAACTGATCTACATACAACTCAGATAACTGATCTACCTACACCTACATGGAACTGATCTACCTACACCTACATGGAACTTATCTACCTACACCTACATGGAATTGATCTACCTACACCTACATGGAACTGATCTACCTACACCTACATGGAACTGATCTACCTACACCTACATGGAACTGATATACATACACCTACATGGAATTGATCTACCTACACCTACATGGAACTGGCCTACCTACACCTACATGGTGCTGACCTACCTACACCTACATGGAACTGATCTACCTACACCTACATGGAACTGATCTACCTACACCTCATGGAACTGACCTACCTACACCTACATGGAACTGATCTACCTTCACCTCATGGAACTGATCTACCTACACCTACATGGAACTGACCTACCTACACCTACATGGAACTGATCTACCTAAACCTACATGGAACTGATCTATCTACACCTCGTGGAAATGACCTACCTACAACTACATGGAACTGATCTACCTACACCTACATGGAACTGACCTACCTACACCTACATGGAACTGATCTACCTACACCTACATGGTACTGACCTACCTACACCTACATGGAACTGATCTACCTACACCTATATGGAACTGATCTACCTACACCTACATGGAAATGATCTACCTACACCTACATGGAACTGATCTACCTACACCTACATGGTACTGACCTACCTACACCTACATGGAACTGATCTACCTACACCTACATGGAACTGATCTACCTACACCTACATAGTACTGACCTACCTACACCTACATGGAACTGATCTACCTACACCTACATGGAACTGACCTACCTACACCTACATGGAATTGATCTACCTACACCTACATGGAACTGATCTACCTACACCTACATGGAACTGACCTACCTACACCTACATGGAATTGATCTACCTACACCTACATGGAATTGATCTACCTACACCTCATGGAACTGATCTACCTACAACTACATGGAACTGATCTACCTACACCTACATGGAACTGATCTACCTACAACTCATGGAACTGATCTACATACAACTCATATAACTGATCTACCTACACCTACATGGAACTGATCTACCTACACCTACATGGTACTGACCTACCTACACCTACATGGAACTGATCTACCTACACCTACATGGAACTGATCTACCTTCACCAATATGGAACTGATCTACCTACACCTACATGGAACTGATCTACCTACACCTACATGGAATTGATCTACCTATACCTACATGGAACTGATCTACCTACACCTACATGGAATTGATCTACCTACACCTACATGGAACTGATCTACCTACACCTACATGGAACTGATCTACCTACACCTACATGGAACTGATCTACCTACACCTACATGGAAATGATCTACCTATACCTACATGGAACTGATCTACCTACACCTACATGGAACTGATCTACCTACACCGACATAGTACTGACCTACCTACACCTACATGGAACTGATCTACCTACACCTACATGGAACTGACCTACCTACACCTACATGGAATTGATCTACCTACACCTACATGGAACTGATCTACCTACACCTACATGGAACTGACCTACCTACACCTACATGGAATTGATCTACCTATACCTACATGGAATTGAACTACCTACACCTCATGGAACTGATCTACCTACAACTACATGGAACTGATCTACCTACACCTACATGGAACTGATCTACCTACAACTCATGGAACTGATCTACATACAACTCATATAACTGATCTACCTACACCTACATGGAACTGATCTACCTACACCTACATGGTACTGACCTACCTACACCTACATGGAACTGATCTACCTACACCTACATGGAACTGATCTACCTTCACCTATATGGAACTGATCTACCTACACCTACATGGAACTGATCTACCTACACCTACATGGAATTGATCTACCTATACCTACATGGAACTGATCTACCTACACCTACATGGAATTGATCTACCTACACCTACATGGAACTGATCTACCTACACCTACATGGAACTGATCTACCTACACCTACATGGAACTGATCTACCTACACCTACATGGAAATGATCTACCTATACCTACATGGAACTGATCTACCTACACCTACATGGAATTGATCTACCTACACCTACATGGAACTGATCTACCTACACCTACATGGAATTGATCTACCTACACCTACATGGAACTGATCTACCTACACCTCATGGAACTGATCTACCTACACCTCATGAAACTGATCTACCTGCACCTACATGGAACTGATATACATACACCTACATGGAATTGATCTACCTACACCTACAAGGAACTGGCCTACCTACACCTACATGGTGCTGACCTACCTACACCTACATGGAACTGATCTACCTACACCTACATGGAACTGATCTACCTACACCTACATGGAACTGATCTACCTACAACTCATGGAACTGATCTACCTACAACTCATGGAACTGATCTACATACAACTCAGATAACTGATCTACCTACACCTACATGGAACTGATCTACCTACACCTACATGGAACTTATCTACCTACACCTACATGGAATTGATCTACCTACACCTACATGGAACTGATCTACCTACACCTACATGGAACTGATCTACCTACACCTACATGGAACTGATCTACCTACACCTCATGGAACTGATCTACATACAACTCATATAACTGATCTACCTACACCTACATGGAATTGATCTACCTACACCTACATGGAACTGATCTACCTATACCTACATGGAACTGACCTACCTACACCTACATGGAACTGATCTACCTACAACTCATATAACTGATCTACCTACACCTCATGGAACTGATCTACCTTCACCTCATGGAACTGATCTACCTACACCTACATGGAACTGATCTACCTACACCTACATGGAACTGATCTACCTACACCTCATGGAACTGACCTACCTACACCTACATGGAACTGATCTACCTACATATCATGGGACTGATCTACCTACAACTCATGGAACTGATCTGCCTGCAACTCATATAACTGATGTACCTACAACTCATAGAACTGATCTACCTATAACTCATATAACTAATCTACCTACAACTCATGGAACTGATCTAACAACAACTCATATAACTGATGTACCTACAACTCATAGAACTGATCTACCTATAACTCATATAACTGATCTACCTACAACTCATGGAACTGATCTACCTACACCTACATGGAACTGATGTACCTACAACTCATAGAACTGATCTACCTACAACTCATAGAACTGATCTACCTGCAACTTTTTATTTATTTATTTTTATTTTACCGTTATTTTACCAGGTAAGTTGACTGAGAACACATTCTCATTTGCAGCAACGACCTGGGGAATAGTTACAGGGGAGAGGAGGGGGATGAATGAGCCAATTGTAAACTGGGGATTATTAGGTGACCATGATGGTTTGAGGGCCAGATTGGGAATTTACCTACACAACTCATAGAACTGATCTACCTATAACTCATATAACTGATCTACCTACACCTACATGGAACTGATGTACCTACAACTCATAGAACTGATCTACCTACAACTCATAGAACTGATCTACCAATAACTCATATAACTGACCAACCTACAACTCATATAACTGATCTACCTGCAACTCATGGAACTGATCTACCTGCAACTCAAATAACTAATTTACCTACAACTCGTGTGTGTGTGTGTGTGTGTGTGTGTGTGTGTGTGTGTGTGTGTGTGTGTGTGTGTGTGTGTGTGTGTGTGTGTGTGTGTGTGTGTGTGTGTGTGTGTGTGTGTGTGTGTGTGTGTGTGTGTGTGTGTACGTGTGTGTGTGTGTGTGTGTGTGTGTGTGTGTGTGTGTGTGTGTGTGTGTGTGTGTGTGTGTGTGTGTGTGTGTGTGTGTGTGTGTGTGTGTGTGTGTTAAACTGTACTTCCAGCAGTAACCCTAGCCCTACGTGCAGCATAACAATGAGTAAGTGCAATTCTTGTTAACCTATACTTGAATTATGACACAGTTATAAGGAGTCAAGGGGCTCTTGAGTCTGCAAGGAGTCACCGAAAGGATATCAACAAACTGACCAATCAAAATGGTGCAGAGGAAACACAGTCCGATGTTCTGAACACATTCCAAACCCAGAATGCCACCCAAAGTTCTGGAGATTACAAAGATGACTTGGGGGTAGGACAGAGAAGAGGAATGCAGAGAGACAGAAACAAATACGCACACACTCTCTCTCACCCCCCCCTCTCTCTCTGCCTCTTTCTATCTACAGGACACAGCACATTAAGACCTCAGGTTTGGCGAATTCCACACTTCACAGGGTTGCAAAGTTTTGGGGTCAGCACTCGCCGAGCCTCAGGGTGAAATTAACACCCCAGTTGGAACAAAAAAGTGTGTGTATGTGTGTGTGTGTGTGTGTGTGTGTGTGTGTGTGTGTGTGTGTGTGTGTGTGTGTGTGTGTGTGTGTGTGTGTGTGTGTGTGTGTGTGTGTGTGTAACTGTGTAACTGTGTTCTATAATGACACGTATTCACACGTTGTTGCTTACAGCTTCGCATATCCCCAAGGTGTCTCCTTTCTACAAACGGTTCTGACCTCCAACACAGGGCCAGGTCCTCTCTGACCTCCAACACAGGGCCAGGTGCTCTGAGGGCCAGGTCCTCTCTGACCTCCAACACAGGGCCAGGTCCTCTCTGACCTCCAACACAGGGCCAGGTGCTCTGAGGGCCAGGTCCTCTCTGACCTCCAACACAGGGCCAGGTCCTCTGAGGGCCAGGTCCTCTCTGACCTCCAATACAGGGCCAGGTCCTCTCTGACCTCCAATACAGGGCCAGGTCCTCTCTGACCTCCAACACAGGACCAGGTCCTCTCTGACCTCCAACACAGGGCCAGGTCCTCTGAGGGCCAGGTCCTCTCTGACCTCCAACACAGGGCCAGGTTCTCTGGGGGGCAGGTCCTCTCTGGCATCCAACACAGGGCCAGGTCCTCTCTGACCTCCAACACAGGGCCAGGTCCTCTGAGGGCCAGGTCCTCTCTGACCTCCTGACCTGTTCTGTGCTGTTCTGTACTGTGGTGTGCTGTACTGTGCTGTTCTGTGCAGTCCTGTTCTATACTGTGCTGTGCTGTACTGTTCTCTGCTGTGTTATTCTGTGCTGTTCTGTACTGTGCTGTGTTGTTCTGTGCAGTTATGTGCTGTTCTGTACTGTGCTGTGCTATTCTGTGCTGTTATGTGCTGTTCTGTACTGTGCTGTGCTGTTCTCTGCTGTGCTGTTCTGTGCTGCTCTGTACTGTGCTGTTCTGTGCTGTTCTATACTGGGCTGTGGTGTTCTGTGCTGTGGTGTACTGTGCAGTGGTGTGGTGTGTTGACTAGACTAGAGTATAGTCACAACATAGGGTCCCCTAGCCAGTCAGTCAGTCTCCTCCACGACACAGGGTTCCCCTAGCCAGTCAGTCAGTCTCCTCCACAACATAGGGTTCCCACAGTCAGTAAGTCAGTCTCTTCAACAACATAGGGTTCCCCCAGTCAGTCAGTCTCCTCCACAACATAAGGTTCCCCCAGTCAGTCAGTCAGTCTCCTCAAGAACATAGATGTCCCTCAGTCAGTCAGTCTCCTCAAGAACATAGAGTTCCCTCAGTCAGTCAGTTTCCTCAAGAACATAGAGTTCCCTCAGTCAGTCAGTCTCCTCCACAGCATTGGGTTCCCTCAGTCAGTGAGCCAGTCTCCTCCACAACATTGGGTTCCCTCATCAGTCAGTCAGTCTCCTTCACAACATAGGGTTCCCTCAGTCAGTGAACCAGTCTCCTTCACAACATTGGGTTCCCTCATCAGTAAGTCGTCTCCTCAACAACATAGGGTTCCCCCAATCAGTGAGTCAATCCCTTCCACAACATAGAGTTCCCCAGTCAGTGAGTCAGGCTCCTCCACAACACAGGGTTCCCCTAGCCAGTCAGTCAGTCTCCTGCGCAACATTGGGTTCCCTCAGTCAGTGAGTCAGTCTCCTCCGCAACATTGGGTTCCCCAGTCAGTGAGTCAGTCTCCTCCACAACACAGGGTTACCCTAGCCAGTCAGTCAGTCTCCTCAAGAACATAGATGTCCCTCAGTCAGTCAGTCTCCTCAACAACATAGGGTTCCCCCAGTCAGTCAGTCAGTCAGTCTCCTCCACAATATAGGGTTCCCCCAGTCAGTCAGTCTCCTCAAGAACATAGAGTTCCCTCAACAGTCAGTCAGTCTCCTCAAGAACATAGATGTCCCTCAGTCAGTCAGTCTCCTCAAGAACATAGAGTTCCCTCAGTCAGTCAGTTTCCTCAAGAACATAGAGTTCCCTCAGTCAGTCAGTCTCCTCCACAGTATTGGGTTCCCTCAGTCAGTGAGCCAGTCTCCTCCACAACATAGGGTTCCCTCAGTCAGTGAGCCAGTCTCCTCCACAACATTGGGTTCCCTCAGTCAGTCAGTCTCCTCCACAGCATTGGGTTCCCTCAGTCAGTGAGCCAGTCTCCTCCACAACATTGGGTTCCCTCATCAGTCAGTGAGTCAGTCTCCTCCACAACATAGGGTTCCCCAGTCAGTGAATCAATCTCTTCAACAACATAGGGTTCCCCAGTCAGTGAGTCAATCTCTTCCACAACATAGGGTTCCCCAGTCAGTGAATCAATCTCTTCAACAACATAGGGTTCCCCAGTCAGTGAGTCAGTATCTTCCGCAACATAGGGTTCCACAGTGAGTGAGTCAATCTCTTCCACAACATAGGGTTCCCCAGTCAGTGAGTCAGTCTCCTCCACAACATAGGGTTCCCCAGTCAGTGAGTCAATCTCTTCCACAACATAGGGTTCCCCAGTCAGTGAGTCAATCTCTTCCACAACATAGGGCTCCCCAGTCAGTGAGTCAATCTCTTCCACAACATAGGGTTCCCCAGTCAGTGAATCAATCTCTTCAACAACATAGGGTTCCCCAGTCAGTGAGTCAGTATCTTCCACAACATAGGGTTCCCCAGTGAGTGAGTCAATCTCTTCCACAACATAGGGTTCCCCAGTCAGTGAGTCAGTCTCCTCCACAACATAGGGTTCCCCAGTCAGTGAGTCAATCTCTTCCACAACATAGGGTTCCCACAGTCAGTGAGTCAGTATCTTCCACAACATAGGGTTCCCCAGTCAGTGAGTCAATCTCTTCCACAACATAGGGTTCCCCAGTCAGTGAGTCAATCTCTTCCACAACATAGGGTTCCCCAGTCAGTGAGTCAGTATCTTCCACAACATAGGGTTCCCCAGTCAGTGAGTCAATCTCTTCCACAACATAGGGTTCCCCAGTCAGTGAGTCAGTCTCCTCCACAACATAGGGTTCCCGAGTCAGTGAGTCAGTATCTTCCACAACATAGGGTTCCCCAGTCAGTGAGTCAGTATCTTCCACAACATAGGGTTCCCCAGGCAGTCAGTCAATCTCTTCCACAACATAGGGTTCCCCAGTCAGTGAGTCAGTATCTTCCACAACATAGGGTTCCCCAGTCAGTGAGTCAATCTCTTCCACAACATAAGGTTCCCCAGTCAGTGAGTCAATCTCTTCCACAACATAAGGTTCCCCAGTCAGTGAGTCAATCTCTTCCACAACATAGGGTTCCCCAGTCAGTGAGTCAATATCTTCCACAACATAAGGTTCCCCAGTCAGTGAGTCAGTATCTTCCACAACATAAGGTTCCCCAGTCAGTCAGTCTCCTGTCATCTCCAAGACAGCCATGCTGCAGTTCACGCTTACCCCATCACTTCTTAATAGAAAAACAGCACACATCCACCAATGCCAACAGAACAAGAGCAGGGTGTGTGTGTGTGTGTGACTGTGTTCCGAGCCTTCAGTGAGGGCATTCAGTTTGTTGCATAACATTAACCCCTAGTCCCCGCTATTCTTAAACCGGGGGGGGATAGGAGAAAGCAGGTAAAAGGGGGGAGAAGAGGAGAGAGCAGGTAAAAGGGGGGAGAGGAGAGAGCAGGTAAAAGGGGGAGAAGAGGAGAGAGCAAGTAAAAGGGGGGAGAAGAGGAGAGAGCAGGTAAAAGGGGGGAGAAGAGGAGAAAGCAGGTAAAAGGGGGGAGAAGAGGAGAGAGCAGGTAAAAAGGGGGGGAGGAGAGAGCAGGTAAAAGGGGGGGAGAAGAGAGCAGGTAAAAGGTGGAGAAGAGGAGAGAGCAGGTAAAAGGGGAGAAGAGGAGAGAGCAGGTAAAAGGGGGGGAGGAGAGAGCAGGTAAAAGGGGGGAGAAGAGGAGAGACCGGGGAAAAGGGGGGAGAAGGGGATTCTAAGGAGCTGACATCACACCCCACCCAACCTCCCCCTCGTAGCTCAGAGGTCTTCTCTCTCTCTCGCTCTTGCTCTCTCTCGCTCTCTCTCGCTCTCTCTCTCTCTCTCTCTCTCTCTCTCCAAATCAAAGGGCTTTATTGGCACAGGGAATGTATGTTAACATTGCCAAAGCAAGTGAAATAGATAATAAACAAAAGTAAAATAAACAGTAACAGTAACATTACACTCACAAAATTTGAATTGAAAACAGACATTTCGTATTTCACCCAAAAGATATGGGAGTTTATAACAATTATTTGGTGGTCTGTGTTATCTGAGGGAAATATGTGTCTCTAATATTGTCATACATTTGGCAGGAGGTTAGGAAGTGCAGCTCTAGTATCCACCTCATTTTGTGGGCAGTGTGCACATAGCCTGTCTTCTCTTGATTGCCAGGTCTGCCTACGGCAGCCTCTCTCAAGGCTTTCCTTCATTTTGGGTCAGTCACAGTGGTCAAGAATTCTGCCACTGTGTACTCTCTGTTTATGGCCAAATAGCATTCTAGTTTGCAATGTTTCTTTCTTAATTCTTTCCAATAATTATATGTTTGTTTTCTCATGATTTGGTTAGGTCTAATTGTGTTGTTGTCCTGGGGTTCTGTGGGGTCTGTTTGTGTTTGTAAACAGAGCCCCAAGACCCGCTTGCTAACGGGACTCTTCTCCAGGTTCATCTCTCTGTAGGTGATGGCTTTGTTATGGAAGGTTCGGGAATCACTTCCTGTTAAGTGGTTGGAGAATTTAAGTCTCTTTTCTGGATTTGGATCATTTTGCTCTGCATGCATTATTTGGTGTTTTACGTTGTACACAGGGGATATTTTTCCATAAATCTGCATGCAGAGTCTCAATTTGGTGTTTGTCCCATTTTGTGAATGATTTGTTTATGAGCAGACCCGAGACCTCACAACCATAAAAGGCAATTGGTTCTATAACCGATTCCAGTATTTTTAACCAGATCCTAATTGGGATGTCGAATTTTATGTTCTTTTTGATGGCGTAGACGGGACTTCGGACTTGTCTCAGAACGTTCACAGCTTTGTGGAAGTTACCTGTGGAGCTGATGTTTGGGTTGAGGTATGTATCGTTTTTTTGTGTGCTCTAGGGCAACGGTGTCTAGATGGAATTTGTATTTGTGGCCCTGGCAACTGGACCTTTTTGGAACACTATTATTTTTGTCTTACTGAGATTGACTGTTAGGGCCCAGGTCTGACAGAATCTGTGCAGAAGATCTCGGTGCTGCTGTAGGCCCTTATTGGTTGGGGACAGAAGAACCAGATAATCAGCAAACAGTAGACATTTGACTTCAGATTCTAGTAGGGTGAGGCCAGGTGCTGCAGACTGTTCTAGTGACCTCGCCAATTCGATGATATATTTGTTGAAGAGGGTGGGGCTCAAGCTGCATCCCTGTCTCACACCATGGCACTCTGGAAAGAAACGTGTGTGTATTGTTGCCAATTGTAACCGCACACTTGTTGTTTGTGTACATGGATTTTATAATCTGCTTTCCATTAATTTGTATAGCAGAACTTCGTGCCAAATTGAGTCAAAAGCTTTTTTGAAATCAACAAAGCATGAGAAGATTTTGCCTTTGTTTTGGTTGGTTTGTTTGTCAATTAGGTTGTGCAGGGTGAATACGTGGTCTGTGGTGCAGTAATCTGGTAAAAAGCCAATTTGACATATGCTCAGTACTTTGTTTTCACTGAAGAAATGTACGAGTCTGCTGTTAATGATAATGCAGAGAATTTTCCCAAGGTTGCAGTTGACACATATCTCACAGTAGTTGTTGAGGTCAAATTTGACTCCACTTTTGTGGATTGGGGTGATCAGTCCTTGGTTCTAAATATTGGGGAAGATGCCAGAGCTGGAATTTATGGTCTGTATATTTTATTATTTCATTGAGGATACCATCAACACAAGAGTCCTTTTTAGGTTGGAGGGTTTGTACTTTGTCCTGTAGTTCATTCAATGTAATTTGAAAATCCGGTGGGTTCTGGTAGTCTTCAATAGTTGATTCTAAGTATTGTATTTGATCACGTATATGTTTTTCTGTTTCTTCTTTGTTATAGAGCCAAAAAGATTGGATGAGTGGTTTATCCATACATCTCAGTTTTGTATTGATACAGTGCATTCGGTAAGTATTCAGACACCATTACTTTTTTTTCACATTTTGTTACATTACAGCCTTATTCTAAAATTGATTCAATTATTTATTTTTCTCAACAATCTATACACAATACCCCATAATGACAAAGTGAAAACTGTTTTTTAGAAATGTTTGCAAATTTATTAGAATTAAAAACAGAAATACCTTATTTAACCTCTTTGGGCTGCAGGGGCAGTATTGAGTAGCCTGGATAAAAGGTGCCCATTTCAAACGGCCTCGTACTCAATTATTGCTCATACAATATGCATATTATTATTACTATTGGATAGAAAACACTCTCTAGTTTCTAAAACCGTTTGAATTATATCTGTGAGTAAAACAGAACTCATTTTGCAGCAAACTTCCTGACAGGAAGTGGAAAATCTGAAATCGATGCTCTGTTCTAGGGCCTGCCTATGTGCTTGATATGTATTAGTATACATGCACTTCATACGCCTTCCACTAGATGTCAACAGGCAGTGAGAGAAGAAATGGAGTGTATAACTTGATCTGAGGTCGAATAAAAGCTCTTGGCATGACGTGACACCAATTTCCTGTTTTCTGGAACGCGCGAGAGGGGACCGGGTATTGCCTTCTGAAAAGCTGTCGTTATAGACGACTAATATCTCTGGCTTTGATTTTATTTGATAAATGTGACAATATCATCGTAAAGTATGTTTTTTCAATATAGTTTTATTAGATTATTGAAATTTTTTCGGGACGTTAGGCGTGTTGCGTTGTCTGCGTTTGTTCACGAAGGAGAGCTTCGCGCCACTTTGCTAGCTTTCTGTGCTAATTGACTGGAGAAGAGGACATTCTAAAACCAAACAACGATTGTTCCCGACAAAGGACCCCTTGTACAACATTCTGATGGAAGATCATCAAAAGTAGGACCCATTTTATGATGCTATTTCATATATCTGTCGAACATGTGTACTATTAGTTTGCGCCCAGATTTTGGGCACTCTCTCGCTATAACGTAAGCTGGATGTTGTAATGAAGTTATTTTTAGAATTCTAACACAGCGATTGCATTAAGAACTAGTGTATCTATCATTTCCTATACAACATGCATTTTTTAGTAACGTTTATGAATAGTTATTTGGTCAGAATAGGTGAGTGTCATAAAAATATCTGGACATTCTGGGAAAAAGATGCTACGTTAGCACAATGTATAACCACTGATTTCAGCTCTAAATATGCACATTTTCGAACAAAACATAAGTGTATGTATAACCTGATGTTATAGGACTGTCATCTGATGAAGCTTATGAAGGTTAGTCAAAAATTATATATATTTTGCTGGTTTGTTACGATCGCTAACTTTTGCTGCTGGTAAATGGCTTGTGTTTCTGGCTATTGTGGTAAGCTAATATAATGCTATATTGTGTTTTCGCTGTAAAACACTTAAGAAATCTGAAAAATTGGCTGGATTCACAAGATGCTTGTCTTTCATTTGCTGTACACCATGTATTTTTCAGAAATGTTTTATGATGAGTATTTAGGTATTTCACGTTGGTGTCTGTAATTACTCTGGCTGCTTCGGTGCTATTTGTGACGGTAGCTGTGATGGTAGCTGCAATGTAAAACTGATTTATACCTCAAATATGCACATTTTTCGAACAAAACATAGATTTATTGTATAACATGTTATAAATCTGTCGTCTGATGAAGTTGTTTCTTGGTTAGTTTGGTTGGTTCTTGGTTAGTTAGGTTGGTTTTGTGCATGCTACCTGTGCTGTGAAAAATGTCTGTCCTTTTTTGTATTTGGTGGTGAGCTAACATAAATACTTGTGGTGTTTTCGCTGTAAAACATTAAAAAAATCGGACATGTTGGCTGGATTCACAAGATGTTTATCTTTCATTTGCTGTATTGGACTTGTTAATGTGTGAAAGTTAAATATTTCTAAAAAATATATTTTGAATTTCGCGCCCTGCACTTGAAGTGGCTGTTGTCATATTGTGCCCGGCTTCGGGCTTGCAGCGCAAAGAAGTTGAATAAGTTTTCAGACCCTTTGCTATGAGACTCGAAATTGAGCTCAAGTGCATCCTCTTTCCATTGATCATTCTTGAGATGTTTCTACAACTTGATTGGAGTCCACCTGTGTTAAAACACATTGATTGGACATGATTTGAAAAGGCACACACCTATCTATATAAGGCCCCACAGTTGACAGTGCATGTTAGAGCAAAAACCAAAGCCATGAGGTCAAAGGAATTGTCCATAGAGCTGGATTGTGTCGAGGCACAGATCTGGGGAAGGGTACAAAAATCGTCTGCAGTATTGAAGGTCCCCAAGAAAACCCATGGCCTCCATGATTCTTAAATGGAAGAAGTTTGGAACCACCAAGACTCTTCCTAGAGCTGGCCGCCCGGCCAAACTCAGCAATCGTGAGAGAAGGGTCTTGGTCAAGGAGGTGATCAAGAACCATGGTCTCTGACAGAGCTCCTCTGTGGAGATGGGGGAACCTTCCAGAAGGACAACCATCTCTGAAGCACTACACCAATCAGGCCTTTATGGTAGAGTGGCCAGATGGAAGCCACTCTTCAGTAAAAGCCACATGACAGCCCACTTGGAGTTTGTCAAAAGGCACCTAAAGACTCTCAGACTGTGAGAAACAAGATTTTCAGGTCTGATGAAACCAAGATTGAACTCTTTGGCCTGAAAGCCAAGCGTCACATCTAGAGGAAACAAGGCAGCGCTCACCACCTGGCCAATACCATCCCTACCGTGAAGCATGGTGGTGGCAGCATCATGTTGTGGGGATGTTTTTTAGTGGAAGGGACTAGGAAACTAGTCAGGATCGAGGGAAAGATGAACAGAGCAGGGCCTCAGAGTGCTCAGGACCTCAGACTGGGTGGAAGGTTCAACTTCCAACAGGACAACAACCCTAAGGACACAACCAAGACAACACAGGAGTGGCTTCGGGACTCTGAATGTCCTTGAGTGAACCAGCCAGACCCGATGAAACATCTCTGTAAAGACCTGAAAATAGCTGTGCAGCGACGCTCCCAATCCAACCTGACAGAGCTTGAGAGGATCTGCAGAGAAGAATGGGAGAAACTACCCAAATACACGTGTAGCGTCATATCCAAAAAGACTTGAGGCTGTAATCGCTGCCAAAGTGCTTCAACAAAGTACTGAGTAAAGGGTCTGAATACTTATGTAAATGTGATATTTCCATTTTTAATATACATTTGTAAACATTTCGAAAAACCTGTTTAAAACTTCTTAAGGCTAGGGGGCAGTATTCGGAAGTTTGGGTGACTGAGGTGCCCAAAGTAAACTGCCTCTTACTCAGGCCCAGAAGCTAAGATATGCATATGCATGGTAGTATTGGATAGAAAACATTCTAAAATAATGTCTGTGAGTATAACAGAACTGATTTGGCAGGCGAACCCCCGAGGACAATCCCTCCAGGAAGGTCATTGGACTTTCCATTGCTTTTCTGTGGGAAAGCCTAATTATTAGGACCCAGATTGTACTTCCTATGGCTTCCACTAGATGTCAACAGTCTTTAGAAATTGTTAGATGCTGTTGTTTTTTTTAAATGAAGAAGTATTCGGATTCTTTCTAAGTGTCACTCAGAAGGACTCTAGTCTTTGGTGCGCGTGAATGATTGGGCGCTCCACATTGTTTTTCTCCGGGATTGAAAACAGTTAATTCCGTCTGAAATTTTATCGATTATTTACATATTAGGGTACCTGAGGTTGGATTAGAAACGTTGTTTGAAATGTTTGGACAAAGTTTACAATTAACTTTTTAGATTCATGTTGGGCGAGTTGGAACAGGTGTATTTCTCAATCAAACGCGCCAAATAAACGGACATTTTTGGGATATAAAGGACTTTATCGAACAAAACGACCATTCATTGTGTAACTGGGACCTTTGGGATTGCAAAAAGATGAAGATCTTCAAAGGTAAGCGATTTATTTTATCGCTATTTCTGACTTTCGTGATGCATCTGCTTGGTTGGAAAATGTTTTTAATGCTTTTGTATTCGGGGCGTTGTCCTCAGATAATCGCATGGTATGCTTTCGCCGTAAAGTCCTTTTGAAATCTGACAAAGCGGCTGGATTAACAAGAATTTAAACTTTTAAATGATGTAAGACACTTGTATCTTCATGAATGTTTAATATTACGAATGTAGTATTTTTGAATATTTCACCAGATGTTGTTAAATGATCCCGGTAATGGGATTCGAGCCGTAAGGGACCCCTAAGAGGTTTTTAAAGGCTGTAATGTAACAAAACATGGAAAAAGTGAAGAGGTATGAATACTTTTCGAATGCACTGTAACTCTTCGTGTTGTTGTTTGTTTAGAATGTTCTCTCTCTCTCGATCGTGAAAAAAAAAAACTTAAATAAAGACATTTCAAATGTCATATTATGTGCAAATAGTTAAACTACAAAAGGGAAAATAAATAAACATAAATATGGGTTGTATTTACCATGGTGTTTGTTCTTCACTGTTTGCCCTTTTCTTGTGGCAACAAGTGACACATCTTGCTGCTGTGATGGCACACTGTGGTATTTCACCCAGTAGATATGGAAGTTTATCAAAATTGGGTTTGTTTTCCAATTCTTTATGGATCTGTGTAATCTGAAGGAAATATGTGTCTCTAATTGTGTCATACATTTGGCAGGAGGTTAGGAAGTGCAGCTCAGTTTCCACCTCATTTTGTTGGCAGTGTGCACATAGACTGTCTTCTCTTGAGAGCCAGGTCTGCCTACGGCGGCCTTTCTGTCTCTCCTCCCCCGTCCACATGAAAGGTTGCCAGGGCCCTTTCCACAGTCACTTTATCCCTACCTACATGTACATATTACCTCAATTACCTCAAATTACCTGTACCCTTGAATATTCCGGGTACCTGTTGTATATAGCCGTGTTATTGTTATTTTATTGTACTACTTTTTTAACTTTAGTTTATTTAGTAAATATTTTACTTATTTTCTTAAAACTGCATTAATGGTTAAGGGCTTGTAAGTAAGTATTTCGCAGTAATGTACACCTGTTGTATTCGTTGCATGTGACAAATAAAATGTTATTTTATTTGTGGATCTGTTTAGATGTCCAGATGTCCCCACAAGAATAGTAAACAAACAAAAGTTGACCAACTGGGGACATTTTGTTTGTCCACACAAGGTCAAATGCTATTTCTAGGGGGTTTAGGGTTAAGGTTAGAATTAGTGTTTGGGTTAGAATTCCGTTAAGGGATAGGGTTAGGATCTAGGTTTAGTTTTACGGTTAGGAGCTAGGTTTAGGGTTAAGGTTGGGTTTTTGGGTTAAGGTTAGGGTTAGATTAAGAGTGTGGGTTAGAATTAGGTTTAGGGTTTAGGGAAAATAGGATTTTGAATGGGACTGAATTGTATTTCCCCACAAGGTTAGCTGTACAAAACTGTGTGTGTGTGTGTGTGTGTGTGGATTAGCTGGATTACGGCGCTCTCAGCCAAACCCCCCGTAGTGACATGGAAGACCCTAGAACCAGGTCACCTCACTGCCATCGACCCACCAGCGAGCCTAAGACAGCTGTCTATCCATCATATTACCTTGCTCTTTTTATTTCCATACCGTATATATCTCACCCTATTTTTGTACCCTCTTTCTTCAACCATAATGTTTGACGTCCCAACTTCAGTTATTCCCTCTCTCTCCCTCTTCCTCTCTCTCATTTCCCACATGTTTCTTAACCTGGAGACTCCCACCTGATGCTGCTGTCAATCAACCAGGAAGTATTTGATACTTACAGGGGTCAGAGGCCAGGGTCCAACTGTACCATCAACATTCCACTCATACCCTGCCTCCCCTCACCTCATACCTAGTCCCACCTAGTCCCCTCATACCCAGTCCCACCTCCTCTCACCTCTCCTCCTCTCATACCCAGTCCCAGCTCCCCTCCCCTCCCCTCCTTTCATATCCAGTCCCACCACCCCTCCCCTCATTCCCAGTCCCACCTCCCCTCTCCTCATACCCAGTCCCACCTCTCACCTCTCCTCCTCTCATACCCAGTCCCACCTCTCACCTCTCATACCCAGTCCCACCTCCCTCCCCTCGTACCCAGTGCCACCTCCTATCTTCTCTCCTCCTCTCATACCCGGTCCCACCTCCCCTCCCCACCTTTCGTACCCAGTCCCACCTTCCCTCCCTTCATACCCAGTCTCACCTCATAGCACGAGAGAAAGACAGAGAGATCGACAGTGAAGGAGAGGGGTGCTGTAGTACAATACCCCCCCCCCTCCCCTTCCGAACTGACACAAATGTGACACCCCAGCTGCCAGTGCCTCCTCCCCCCACCCTACATTACCATATGTATGGCACCTCTCTCCGAAATATGCTAATCACATGTCCAGCCCTGCAGCCCTCCAATGGGCGTATTTAGCAGTCAGCTAGCTCCCAATGCAGCCTGCCCTGGGTCCAAGGTGTACATCCACACACTCACACAGCCCCCAATGGACAGATTCTTCCACGTTGCTGCCTGCATTCAGCTACCTCTCCCCTGAAGAAAACATATTCAAGTCCACTGGATTTGAGTGAGGAACGAAGAACAAAATGGAAGAAAAGGAGTCAAATCAAAATCAAATCAAATGTATTTATAAAGCCCTTCTTACATCAGCTGATATCTAAAAGTGCTGTACAGAAACCCAGCCTAAAACCCCATACAGCAAGCAATGCAGGTGTAGAAGCACGGTGGCTAGGAAAAACTCCCTAGAAAGGCCAAAACCTAGGAAAAAACCTAGAGAGGAACCAGGCTATGAGGGGTGGCCGGGTGGAGATTATAACAGAACATGGTCAAGATGTTCAAATGTTCATAAATGACCAGCATGGTCAAATAATAATAATCACAGTGGTTGTCGAGGGTGCAACAGGTCAGCACCTCAGGAGTAAATGTCAGTTGGCTTTTCATAGCCGATCATTGAGAGTATCTCTGAGAGTATCTCTCTAACGAGTGTCTGTGTGTGTGTGCGTGTGTGTGTGCGTGCGTGCGTGCGTGTGTGTGCGTGTGTGTTGCGATTTTGTTCTGAAGGTGGGTAAGGAGTCAAGCGCAGGAGAGCAGAAATGTCAATGTAGCGTTTTTTAATAGGCAAACCCAAAAACGGTACAGGTACAATCACCCAAAAAAAGCCCAAGGCAATGGGAACTCACAGTTACTCACGAAAGTAGAAAAAAACAACGCTCCTTACTATAATAAACACACGTGAATAAACTGAGGAAAGCCTCAACAAGCAACATGAAAATAATCCGCACAAACCTAAATGGGGAAACAGGAAATATACACACAGGAATTAAAGCAAATGAAAACCAGGTGTGAATGAACCAAAGACAAAACAAATGGAAAAAGAAAAATGGATCGGTGATGGCTAGTAAGCCGGCGACGCCGACCGCCGAGCACCGCCTCAACAGGGAGAGGAACTACCTTCGGTGGAAGTCGTGACAGTGTGTGTGTGCGTGTGTGTGTGTGTGCATGCATGAAATTTAGGAGCACCAGAATGTTCAAACCAAAATACTAAAGATGTCATTGGAGCAAGGAACACAAGCATTTCGCTACACCTGCAATAACAAATATGTGTATTTGACCAATACAATTTGATTTGATTTGAATTCGTTTGAGAAACAAAAAGCGAACTAGAGATAGGGTTTTCTTTAAATTGAGACACAGCCTATATTGGGCCTACATGAATTCTAGCTAGAATTGAAGAAAATGTTGTGCCCTAAAAACGAATATGTAGCACTGTAAATACATTAGTTAATTTTAAAAACTAAAATGCTAATACCAATACCTGTCATTGAAATTACAAAGTAATTTGTGGAATATTAGGTTTCCTATTGAGATGCATTATGTTGAAAATTGTACACTGTCTCTATAAAAACGTCAAGTTAGTTAACAAGAGATTTGTCATTCATTCATTGCTATGATCATTGATCTCCTGAAGAAGTTATCCCTTTCCTTTCTTTCTGTACCCCTACATGTTTAGATATAAAGTTACCAGGTTGTTAGCTAGCTAACCAATGAGGTAACATGACTGAACAAAGTGTAAACAAATGGTTAAGGACGTCGATGCTCAAGTAGTTTTAGAATGGCCCACGACATGGTTTATGAATAAGAAATTGTCCAGCCGATCAGCTATAGGAAGATAAAAATATTGCACTGGTAATATGGGTCAGGTCTTTTGACCTGGTTGGGCTTGAAGTAAGCATAGACATTAAAAACAGTAGATTGTGTTGGAAAACTACCGATGGCGCATGAAGCCGGAAGCGCGCCATATTGCTGAATGGAACTAAATGGCACCCCAAAAAAATGCAAAAACCTATGAAAGAAATTGAGAAACCTATCCAACCAAAAACATAGAGACCCAGAAAACCTGAGCCAGCGCCTTCAGTACGGTGAATCATTAAAACAATAAAGAAATACACTAGAGAAAAAGATAGAACAGCATGTCAGAAACCAGCTCAATGCAACTGGAGAATCCATGCTCTAATCACTTCTGGGAAAACACTAAACAAACAACAACATGAAGAGTTATCTATCAAAATGGAGATGTATGGGTAAACCGCTTCTCCAATATTTTTGGCCCTATAACAAAGAACAAACAGCAAAAACAGCAAAAAGTATTTGATACACTGCCGATTTTGCAGGTTTTCCTACTTACAAAGCATGTAGAGGTCTGTAATTTTTATCATAGGTACACTTCAACTGTGAGAGACAAAAATCTAGAAAATCACATTGTATGATTTTTAAGTAATTAATTTACATTTTATTGCATGACATAAGTATTTGATCACCTACCAACCAGTAAGAATTCCGGCTCTCACAGACCTGTTCGTTTTTCTTTAAGAAGCCAGCCTGTTCTCCACTCATTACCTGTATTAACTGCACCTGTTTGAACTCGTTACCTGTATAAAAGACACCTCTCCACACACTCAATCAAACAGACTCCAACCTCTCCACAATGGCCAAGACCAGAGAGCTGTGTAAGGACATCAGGGATAAAATTGTAGACCCGCACAAGGCTGGGATGGATTACAGGACAATAGGCAAGCAGCTTGGTGAGAAGGCAACAACTGTTGGCGCAATTATTAGAAAATGGAAGAAGTTCAAGATGACGGTCAATCACCCTCTGGGGCTCCATGCAAGATCTCACCTCGTGGGGCATCAATGATCATGAGGAAGGTGAGGGATCAGCCCAGAACTACACGGCAGAACCTGGTCAATGACCTGAAGAGAGCTGGGACCACAGTCTCAAAGAAAGCCATTAGTAACACACTACGCCGTCATGGATTAAAATCCTGCTTTGCTGCAGGAGGGACTGGTGCACTTCACAAAATAGATGGCATCATGAGGTAGGAAAATGATGTGGATATATTGAAGCAACAACTCAAGACATCACTCAGGAAGTTAAAGTTTGGTCGCAAATGGGTCTTCCAAATGGACAACGACCCCAAGCATACTTCCAAAGTTGTGGAAAAATGGCTTAAGGACAACAAAGTCAAGGTATTGGAGTGACCATCAGAAAGCCCTGACCTCAATCCTATAGAAATTTTGTGAGCAGAACTGAAAAAGTGTGTGCGAGCAAGGAGGCCTACAAACCTGATTCAGTTACACCAGCTCTGTCAGGAGGAATGGGCCAAAATTCACCCAACTTATTGTGGGAAGCTTGTGGAAGGCTACCCGAAACGTTTGACCCAAGTTAAACAATTTAAAGGCAATACTACCAAATACTAATTGAGTGTATGTAAATGTCTGACCCACTGGGAATGTGATGAAAGAAATAAAAGCTGAAATAAATCATTCTCTCAACTATTATTCTGACATTTCACATTCCTAAAATAAAGTGGTGATCCTAACTGACCTGAAACAGGGATTTTTACTAGGATTAAATGTCAGGAATTGTGAAAAACTGAGTTGACCCTTTCTAGGACACACGTTCCGCTAGTGGAACCCCTCGACAACATTCCGCTGAAAAGGCAACGCGGGAAATTCTAAAATATTTTTTTTTAATATTTAACTTTCACACATTAACAAGTCCAATACAGCCAATGAAAGATAAACATCTTGTTAACCTCTAACGAGCCTCTACCCCGGATCCGGGAGCACCCCCCACCCCCCCCCCACACTGATTAGCATCGCTAGCATAGCGTCACAATTAAATAGTAGCATCTAAATATCATTAAATCACAAGTCCAAGACACCTAATGAAAGATACAGATCCTGTGAATAAAGCCACCATTTCAGATTTTTTAAATGTTTTACAGGGAAGACAAAATATGTAAATCTATTAGCTAACCACGTTAGCAAAAGACACCACTTTTCTAACTCCATCAGTTTCTTACTCCATCAGGTGCTATCACCAATTCGGCTAAACTAAGATATTGATAGCCACTAACCAAGAAAAAAACTCATCAGATGACAGTCTGATAACATATTTATGGAATAGGATAGGTTTTGTTAGAAAAATGTGCATATTTCAGGTAGATTTCATAGTTTACAATTGCACCCACCGTCACAAATGGACTAGAATAAATAAATAGAGCAACGTGTATTACCTAATTACTAATCATCAAACATTTCGTAAAAATACACAGCATACACTAATCGAAAGACACAGATCCTGTGAATACAGACAATATTTCAGATTTTCTAAGTGTCTTACAGCGAAAACACAATAAATCGTTATATTAGCATACCACATGTTCAAACATTACCAGAGCATAGATTCTAGCCAAAGAGAGCGATAACGTCAACATTGCCAAAATATATACATTTTTTCACTAACCTTCTCAGAATTCTTCCAATGACACTCCTGTAACATCATATTACACAATCCATATAGAGTTTGATCGAAAATGTGCATATTTAGCGGCACAAATCGTGCTTACACAATGGAAATACTGTCCAACTACTCAAGCAATCTGCCCGGCAGCATCATGATAATACAACTATTTTTATCGAAAACTAATCATAAACTTGACAAAAAAAAATACAGGTTGGCCATGAAATGAAAGATGCATTAGTTATTAATGCAACCGCTAAGTTAGATTTTTAAAATTAACGTTACTAGACATACAGTGTGCGTTACAGACAGACTAGTGCCGCAATAACGGCGTCACTATTTACCGTTATTGAGTTTACATTTTTCCACATAAAAATGGAATAACATCATAAATAGCTCTTACTTTTCGACGAGCTTCCATCGGAATCTTGGCCAAGTGGTACTTTTGTCCAAAAGAATTGTTGCTTGGTTGTAAAACGTTGCATTCAACTTCTGATATAGCAGCTAACTATAGCTAACAAGTGCTAACATTAGCTAACCTGTCCAAATCCTCATTACGCAATACTGAGGAAATTCCGAAAAATAGCAATATACTCGCATAATCTGATATAACTCGGTTTCAAATAGCTTCGTTATGATGTTTCTAACACCTATATCAAATTAAATTACAGACTGATATATCTAAAGTTCATTACTGAGCGTTCGAAAATGGCATCCCGAGGTCTCTCTCTGCGTAAAGTTCAACGTCGAAAAGAAGGCGTACCTCACTCCTTGGTCTTTTATAACCTCTGAGAGCTACGTAGGAAGCCCATTCCACTTCTCATTGGTTACTGACATCCAGGGGAAGGCGGGTGCAGTTCGTGTCGTTCCATAGGATATACACACCCCTTTAAACTGAACTGATATCAGAGCTTCGCTCTCAGACCTTCGCAAAACCTGTCATGGATTTCGCTGTAGAAAGAGTTCTGTTCCACTCAGAGACATAATTCAAACGGCTATAGAAACTAGATAGTGTTTTCTATCCAATAATAACAATAATATGCATATTGTACGATCAAGAATTGAGTAGGAAGCCGTTTCATCTGTAGAGACAATTATGCTCATTTGAAACCGCACCCCCTATAGTCGCAAGAAGTTAATCTACCCATTGTGTCCGATTTCAAAAATGCTTTACAGCTAAAACACACCATATGATTATGTTAGATCACCGCCAAGTCCAAAAAACACACAGCGATTTCCCAGCCAAAGATAGGAGTCACAAAAAGCAGAAATAGAGATAAAATGAATCACTAACCTTTGATGATCTTCATCAGATGACATTCATATGACATCATGTTACACAATACATGTATGTTTTGTTCAATAATGTGCATATTTATATCCAAAATTCTCAGTTTACATTGGCGCCATGTTCAGAAATGCCTCCAAAATATTCAGAGAACTTGAAGAGAGCCACATCAAATAACATAAATACTCATCATAAACTTTGATGAAAGATACATGTTTTACATATAATTAAAGATACACTTGTTCTTAATGCAACCGCTGTGTCAGATTTCAAAAAAACATTACGGAAAAAGCAAACCATGCAATAATCTGAGACGGCGCTCAGATAGAAACAAAATTTCTCCGCCATGTTGGAGTCAACAAAAATACGAAATTAAATTATAAATATTCCCTTACCTTTGATGATCTTCATCAGAATGCACTCCCAGGAATCCTAGTTCCACAATAAATTGTGGTTTTGTTCGATACTGTCCATTATTTATGTCCAAGTAGCTACTTTGTTAGTACGTTTAGTACACATATCCAAACGCTCGTGCAGGTCCATACGAACGTCGGACGAAAACTTCTAAAAGTTATATTACAGGTTGAATAAACTTGCCAAACTAAGTATAGAATTAATCTTTAGGATGTTGTTATCATAAATATTCAATAACGTTCTAACCGGAGAATTCCTTTGTGTCTATCGAAGTAATGGAACGCAAGTTGATATCATGTGGAATGCGCATAACCAGGACCTGGCTCTCTGCCACACCACTGACTCAAACAGCTCTCATCCAGCTCAACATCACAGTAGAAGCGTCATTCAATGTTCTACAGACTGTTGACATCTAGTGGAAGCCGTAGGAAGTGCAAACAGATCCATATCCCACTGGGATTTCAATAGGCGATGAGTTGAAAATCGACCAACCTCAGATATCCCACTTCCTGGTTGGATTTTTCTCAGGTTTTCGCCTGCCATATGAGTTCTGTTATACTCATAGACATCATTCAAATAGTTTTAGAAACTTCAGAGTGTTTTCTATCCAATAGTAATAATAATATGCATATATTAGCATCTGGGACAGAGTAGGAGGGCACGCTATTCATCCAAAGTGAAAATGCTGCCCCCTATCTCTAAAAAGTTAAATGTATTTGGCTAAGGTGTATGTAAACTTCTGACTCCAACTATATATGGCACAGTTGTCCATTTTTGGTCCTTAAATGAAACTGGTATACTTCTTTATTTATCACAATTTTCTTTAACCAATTTTGGTCTTTAATGCAGGGCCAACAGACAAGTCCCTTTCTTTTTCCCCTTTCCACTTGCTTCTTCCATTTTTGCGGTAATGTTGCAATTAGTTGGTTGTAATTTTGAGAAGAGCAGACATTCCCATATATTTTTGTTAGCTGCATGTATGCCATAACTCCAGCAATCCTATTTACGATATAATTTACAGAGATTATACTTTTTATTTTATTTATTTTTTAAGTATTTTTGAGTTGAACTATTATATTTGTTGTATTATTTGTTCTGTCTTTTCTGGTGGACTAAACTGAAATTGCAATCAACATTCTATGGCTTGTTTTAAAAATAGAGATATTTTGGAGATGATTTCATTTTCAAATAACTGAAAGTGAGAGGTTGTAATCTGAAAATTGGGAAAAACCGCTGGTCACGTTTTCAATGGTAATCCTGTAGAATCCAGCAATATTGCTGGTCCCATTAATTTGTTAATTTTCAAACGCTTCCGCGTTAAAGTACTAGGCTGTCGTAGCCTTTATATTTTCAACCTAGGTAAAATGGCCTCCTGATTCTAGGTATCCCACAATCCCACATTCCAGCGGACGCCACAGTACAGTAGTGTGGCCAGGCCAGCGGAGGGTTGCGAAGGGTAGGAGAGAGTAGGGCAGCGTTGGGTAGGGAGGGCAAGGTAGGATAGGGTGGGAGATGGGAGGGTAGGAGAGGGTAAGGGAGGGTAGGATAGGGTAGGAGAGGGTAGGGTAGGGGAGGGTAGAGTGAGAAAGGGTGGGAGAGTGGAGGATAGAACAGGAGAGAGTAGGAGAGGGTAGGATAGGGTAGGATAGGATAGAGTAGCAGAGGGTAGGATAGGGTAGAGTAGGAGAGGGTAGGATAGGGTAGGATAGAAGAGAGTAGACTAGGGTAGATTAGGAGAGAGTAGGATAGGGTAGGATAGGAGAGTTTAGGCTAGGGTAGATTAGGAGAGTGTAGGATAGGGTAGGATAGAAGAGAGTAGACTAGGGTAGATTAGGAGAGAGTAGGATAGGGTAGGATAGGAGAGTTTAGGCTAGGGTAGATTAGGAGAGTGTAGGATAGGGTAGGATAGGAGAGTTTAGGCTAGGGTAGATTAGGAGAGTGTAGGATAGGGTAGGATAGGAGAGTTTAGGCTAGGGTAGATTAGGAGAGTGTAGGATAGGGTAGGATAGGAGAGTTTAGGCTAGGATAGATTAGGAGAGTGTAGGATATGGTAGGATAGGAGAGTTTAGGCTAGGGTAGATTAGGAGAGAGTAGGATAGGGTAGGATAGGAGAGGGTAGGCTAGGCTAGGGTAGAATATGAGATGGTAGTCGAAAAAGTTACAGCAGGTCACTGCCCCCCTAGGTCACAGGTGAAATAAACAATAAACAATAAAACAAATTAACAGTAAACATTGAACTCACAGAAGTTCCAAAAGAATAAAGACATTGCAAATGTCATATTATGTGCAAATAGTTCAAGTACAAAAGGGAAAATATATAAACATAAATATGGGTTGTATTTACAATGGTGTTTGTTCTTCACTGGTTGCCCTTTGCTTGTGGCAACAGGTCATAAATCTTGCTGCTGTGATGGCACACTGTGGTATTTCAGCCAGTAGATCTGGGAGTTTATCAAAATTAGGTGTTTTCAAATTATTTGTGGGTCTGTGTAATCTGAGGGAAATATGTGTCTCTAATATGGTCATACATTTGGCAGGAGATTAGGAAGTGCAGCTCAGTTTCCACCTCATTTTGCGGGCAGTGTGCCCATCGCCTGTTTTCTCTTGAGAGCCAGATCTGCATACGGTGGCCTTTCTCAATAGCAAGGCTATGCTCACTGAGTCTGTACATATTCAAAGATTTTCTTAATTTTGGGTCAGTCACAGTGGTCAGGTAGTCTGCCTGTCCTGGGGCTCTGTGGGGTCTGTTTGTGTTTGTGAACAGAGCCCCAGCACCAACTTGCTTAGGGGACTCTTCTCCAGGTTAATCTCTCTGTGGGTGACAGCTTTGTTATGGAAAATTCGGGAATCACGTAGAATTTACGTCTCTTTTCTGGATTTGGATAATTAGGGGATATCGGCCTAATTCTGTTCTGCAAGCATTATTTGGTGTTTTACGTTGTACACTGAGATTATATTTTTCCAGAAATCTGCATGCAGTCTCAATTTGGTGTTTGTCCCATTTTGTGAATTCTTGGTTGGTGAGCGGACCCCAGACCTCACAACCATAAAGAGCAATGGGTTCTATAACTGATTCAAATATTTTTATTCAGATCCTATTTGGTATGTCGAATTTTCGGTTCCTTTTGATGGCATAGGAGGCCCTTCTTGCCTTGTTTCTCAGCTCTTTCACAGCTTTGTGGAAGTTACCTGTGGTGCTGATGTTTAGGCCGGGGTATGTATTATTTTTTGTTTGCTCTAGGGCAGTGGTTTCCAAACTTTTTATAGTCCGGTACTCCTTCAAACATTCAACCTCCAGCTGCAAACCCCCTCTAGCACCAGGGTCAGACCACTCTCAAATGTTGTTTTCTTGCCATCATTGTAAGCCTGCCTGCCACACACACACACACACTACACGATACATTTATTAAACATAAGAATGAGTGTGAGTTTTTGTCACAACCCGGCTCGTAGGAAGTGACAAAGAGAAAGACCTGTGTGTTGTCTTTGTTAATGCAGACAGAGAAGAGCTCCAACTTCTTAATAAATTTTGTCCCGCACATTGAAAATAGTTGCGGAAAGTCCCTGTAATCCCAGAATCAGATCATTCAGGCGAGAAAAAACATCAGCCAAATGTTTAGCCCCGTTGGAAAATATGTTTGAAAATGTTTGAAAATGTGAAGAAATTATATATTTAAAAAATATATATTTTAATTTTTTTAATGTGAATCACATTTTTAATTGGCGTACCCCAGACAGCATTGCACGTACCCGTACCCTAGTTTTGGGAATACCTGCTCTAAGGCAACGGTGTCCAGATGGAATTTGTATTTCTGGTCCTGGCGACTGGACCTTTTTCGGAACGCCTTTATTTTTGTCCTCCTGAGATTGACTGTCAGAGCCCAGGTCTGACAGAATCTGTGCAGAAGATCTAGGTGCTGCTGTAGGCCCTCCTTGGTTGGTGGCAGAAGCACCAGATAATCAGCAAACAGTAGACATTTTACTTCAGACTTTAGTAGGGTGAGGCCGGGTGCTGCAGACTGCTCTAGTGCCCTCACCAATTCGTTTAAATATATGTTGAAGAGAGTGGGGCTTAAGCTGCATCCTTGTCTCACCCCACGGTCCTGTGTAAGGAATGTGTGTGTTTTTTGCCAATTTTAACCACACACTTGTTGTTTGTGTACATGGATTTTATAACCTTCTATGTTTTTCCCATCAACATCCCTTTCCATCAATTTGTATAGAAGACACTCATGCCAAATTAAGTAAACCCTTTTTTGAAATCAACAAAGCATGAGAGGGATTTGCATTTGTTTTGGATTGTTTGTCAATTAGGGTGTGCAAGGTGAATACGTGGTCTGTTGTACGGTAATATGGTAAAAAGACAATTTGACATTTGCTCAGTACATTGTTTTTACTGAGGAAATGTACGAGTCTGCTGTTAATGATAATGCAGAGGATTTTCCCATGGTTGCTGTTGACGCATATCCAACGGCAGTTTTTGGAGTCAAATTTGTCTCGACTTTGTGGATTGAAGTGATCAGTCCTTGGTTCCAAATATTGGGGAAGATGCCAGAGCTAAGGATGATGTTAAAGAGTTTAAGTATAGCCAATTGGAATGTGTTGCCTGTATCATTTATCATTTCATTGAGGATACCATCAACACCACAGGCCTTTTTGGGTTGGAGGGTTTGTATTTTGTCATGTAGTTCATTCAATGTAATTGGAGAACACAGTGGGTTCTGGTATTCTTTAATAGTCTCTCTCTCTCTGCTGTTCCTCGTACTCCCAGTCCCTCTGTCCACCAGCACTGGGAAGGAGGGGAAAGAGAGGAAAGAGGAGGAGGGAGGGTGGACCACCCTGACTGTCATGGCAGGGCTGTGTGTTTACATTGCTGTGCCTCACTCTGCAATACATCTGGCATTCTGGGGAAGGAGAGGGGGAGAGGGGGAGGGGTTAGAGTAAAGAGGCCTTTTCAGCCAGGAGGAAAAGAGGTGGAGCTAAAAGAGAGAGAGAGAGGGACACGACAGCAACACAATTAGAACCAACCAAATCATGAGAAAACAAAAAGATAACTTGACACAATGGAAAGAATTAACAAAAAAACAGAATACCCGACCACTGTGACTGACCCAAACTTAAGGTTAGCTTTGACTATGTACAGACTCAATGAGCATAGCCTTGCTATTGAGAAAGGCCACCGTAAGAAGACCTGGCTCTCAAGAGAACACTTCCCACAAAACGAGGTGGAATCTGAGCTGCACCTCCTAACCTCCTGCCAAATGTATGACCATATTAGAGACACATATTTCCCTCAGATTACACAGATCCACAAAGAATTTGAAAACAAACCCGATTTTGATAAACTCCCATATCTACTGGGTGAAATAACACAGTGTGCCCTCACAGCAGCAAGATTTGTGACCTGTTGCCACAAGCAAAAGGTCAACCAGTGAAGAAAAACCACCATTGTAAATACAACCCATATTTATGTTTATTTATTTTCCCTTTTGTACTTTAACCATTTGCACATCGCTACAACACTGCATATATACTACATAATAATATGACATTTGTAATGTTTTTATTATTTTGGAACTTCTTTGAGTGTAAAGTTTACTGTTCATTTTTTATGTTTATTTCACTTTTGTATATTATCTACTTCAATTACTTTGGCAATGTTAACATATGTTTCCCATGCCAATAAAGCCCCTTGAATTGAATTGAGAGAGGCAGGGAAGGGGAGTTTTGTGGTCGGCCATTCGCAGGGCTCTGGTTTTTGAATAAGAGCCTCTGCAAGAATGCAGAATGTAAACAAAGCGCTTGGAGGCATCTCAGGAGGTTGTTTGTGAATGGGAGAGCATCCATTCCTACGGCACACACACACGCACACACACACTAAAGTTTATTGTGTATTTAACCTTTATTTCACCATATAAAGCATTGGGATTAAACATAATTTTAAAATATTTACTTTTAAAAACTTTTAACAACAGAGCCAAACCTCAGTGCACACTAACTCAGACAAGTCCTTCTCCAGCTCATCTGCACATTTCATAAACTAGTCAAGTTTAACACAACATGCTGGAATGTTATTCTACTGACGGCTTAATCATGTTTGGAGTCAACTGATAAACACAAAGAAAATGGAGCCCACATTTAAATGTGTATGTGTGTGTGGGGGGTTTGTTTTTTCTATCCCTGTGTGGACCTAAAATCCCCGAAAGTCCCCACAAGGACAGTAAAACAAGGAACATTGGCCCTCTTAGGGACATTTCCCACATCCCTATTTTAAGTGTATATACTAACTAGACTGGGCACGCGCATCTGCGTGCGCATGTTGATTTTGTCCATACACACTAGACGCAATCAGGACACGCAGGTTGAAATACCAAAACTAACTCTGAACCAACTATATTCATTTGGGGACAGGTCGAAAGCATTAAATATTCATGCCAATTTAGCTAGCTAGCTTGCTGTTGCTAGCTTATTTGTCGTGGGGTATAAACATTGGGATGTTATTTTACCTGAAATGCACAAGGTCCTCTACTCCGAGAATTAATCCACAGATAAAAGGGTAAACCGAGTTAGTTTCTAGTAATCTCTCTTCAGGCTTCTTCTTTGGACTTTATATGGCGGTTGGCAAAAAACTTCAAGGTGCATTACCACCACCAACTGGACTGGAGTGTGGACCTCAGTTCATTTTTAAATCGTGGATATATGCTCCTAAAAACCAATGAGGAGATGGGAGAGGCGAGACTTGCAGCGCCTCTATTTTAGTTCTATTTTATTTTATTCTATTTCATTTTAGCGCCTGGCTACGCAGACGCTCATTGACGCGCGCGAGCAGTTTGGATGCAATGATTGAATAACATGTATGTGTACATTTATTTTGCAACGCTCGTGCACATAATGCGAGCAGTGTGGTCAGCATGTTAGGGGTTAGATTTAAGGTTAGGCTTAGAATTAGGATAAATTGTTAGGGTAATGAGTTAGGTTCATGGTTTGGGATACGGGTCAAGGTTAGTGTTAAGGGTTAGGTTTAGGGTTAGGGTTAGGGGTTAGGGGAAATAAGATTTTGAGTGGAAATAAGTTTTAGTTCCCCACGCGGATAGAAGATCATAACATGTGTGTGTGTGTGTGTGTGTCTGTGCGCGCGTGCAATTAGGCTACAATCATGTGTGTTTGTGCCCGCATTTGTGCATGTTTGATTGCTTGTGTCTGCAAAATGAGAGCGGCGGGAGTGAGCGGGATACGTTTTTGAGAGTAGGAGAGGAAGAGGATAGCAGAGAGGTTAACAGAAATAGCCTGCCATGCCAGTCCCATTCAACTAGCTCCTAATTCACTCAGAAGCAAAACAGAGGTGACTGTGTGTGTGTGTGTGTGTGTGTGTGTGTGTGTGTGTGTGTGTGTGTGTGTGTGTGTGTGTGTGTGTGTGTGTGTGTGTGTGTGTGTGTGTGTGTGTGTGTGTGTGTGTGTGTGTGTGTGTGTGTGTGTGTGTGTATATATACATCAAAAGGAGGATTATTCAATCGGGAACACTATCAACACAATCCTGTGAGAAGAAGCCATGAGTCTCTCTTCTCTTTCTATTTCCCTTTTTCTATCTTCTCCCTCTTCCCCCTCCTCTCTATCTCCCTCCTCCTCTCTTCTCCCTCTTCACTCTCTCAACCTCCTCCTATTCCCTCTTTCTCTCTCTCTCTCTCCCTCCTCCTCTATTCTCTCTCTCCTCTCTCTCTCCCTCCTCCTCCCGTCCACATGAAAGTTTGACAAGGCCGTTTCCAGTCACTTTACCCCTACCTACACGTACATATTACCACAATTACCTCAAATAATCTGTACTCTCGCACATGACTCAGTACCGGTACCCCCTGAATAAAGCCTTGTTATTGTTATTGTGTCGTGTATTGTGTTATTCTATTTTTACTTTAGTTGATTTAGTAAACATTTTCTTAATTCTTATTTTCTTTCACGGTAAGGTCTACTACACCTGTTGTATTCGGCGTATGTGACAAATAAAATGTGATTTGATTTGATAGTAACCCAGCATTACAGTACCCTGCCTAAACCATCAGCACAACAACAAGCTAACCAACTGAACTGCAGCACAATTCCTATGAGAGGAAACACCACTGCTTGTCTACATGACATTATTTGTTGACAAATTAGTCGTCATAAGAGCAACTGCACGCAAACATTTCTCTGTACGTCCAGTCATGTTGCTGCATAGCCAAGGCATGACAACTTTTCCAAAGAACACACACACACACACACCAAATAGGACAACCTGATGTGAAAAGCCAAGCTGATCCATAAGACTCCTCAGCAATAGATGGGAGAGAGAGACTATGCTGATAAACATTGATAGATGAGAAATATAAATCTGACTGCCCTCTGCTGGAGGGATAGGAGTCAAATGAGACACATACACTGTATGGACACACACACAAAAACACACACACGTGCACAGACACACACATGCACGGACACAGTGAGAAATACACACAGACATGCACAACACTCCTATTACATTCTCAAACTCTCAGCAGAGACTCTATCTCTCTCTCCATGATCATGCTGTTTAATCAGCTTCTTGATATGTCACACCTGTCAGGTGGATGGATTATCTTGGCAAATGAGAAATGCTCACTAACAGGGATGTAAGCAAATTTGTGCACAACATTTGAGAGAAAAAAGCTTTTTGTTGGATGTAAAATGTCTGGGATTTTCTATTTCAGCTCATGAAACAGGGGACCAACAATTTACATGTTGAGTTTATAATATTGTTAGTGTGTGTGTCTTTATACAGTTGAAGTCGAAGTTCACATACACTTAGGTTGGAGTCATTAAAACTCGTTTTTCAACCACTCCACAAATTTCTTGTTAACAAACTATAGTTTTGGCAAGTCAGTTAGGACATCTACTTTGTGCATGACAAGTAATTTTCCAACAATTATTTACAGATTATTTCACTATATCACAATTCCAGTGAGTCAGAAGTTTACATAATCTAAGTTGACTGTGCCTTTAAACAGCTTGGAAAATTCCAGAAAATGATGATATGGCTTTAGAAGATTCTGATAGGCTAATAGACATAATTTGAGTCAATTGGAGCTGTGGATGTATTTCAAGGCCTACATACAAACTCAGTACCTCTTTGCTTGATCAAAAGAAACCCGCCAAGACCTCAGAAAATAAATTGTAGACCTCCACAAATCTGGTTCATCCTTAGGAGCAATTTCCAAATGCCTGAAGGTACGACGTTCATCTGTACAAACAATAGTACCCAAGTACAAACACCATGGGACCACGCAGCCGTCATACCACTCAGAAAGGAGACGCGTTCTGTCTCCTAGAGTTGAACGCACTTTGGTGCGAAAAGTGCTAATAAATCCCAGAACAACAGCAAAGGACCTTGTGAAGATACGGGAGGAAACCGGTACAAAACTATCTATTTCCACAGTAAAACGAGTCCTATATCGACATAACCTGAAAGGCCGCTGGGCAAGAAAGAAGCCACTGCTCCAAAACCGCCATAAAAAAGAAAGACTACGGTTTGCTACTGCACATGGGGAGAAAGATCGTACCTTTTGGAGAAATGTATTCTGGTCTGATGAAACAAAAAAGAACTGGCCATAATGACCATCGTTATGTTTGGAGGAAAAAGGAGGAGGCTTGCAAGCCGAAGAACACCATCCCAACCGTGAGGCACGTGGGTGGCAGCATCATGTTGTGGGGGTGCTTTGTTGCAGGAGGGACTGGTGCGCTTCACAAAATACATGGCATCATGAGGTAGGAAAAGTATGTGGATATATTGAAGCAACAACTCAAGACATTAGTCAGGAAGTTAAAGCTTGGTCACAATGGGTCTTCCAAATGGACAATGACCCCAAACATACTTCCAAAGTTCGGGCAAAATGGCTTAAGGACAACAAAGTCAAGGTATTGGAGTGGCCATCACAAAGCCCTGACCTCAATCCTATAGACAATTTGTGGGCAGAACTGAAAAAGTGTGTGCGAGCAAGGAGGCATACAAACCTGACTCAGTTACACCAGCTCTGTCAGGAGGAATGGGCCAAAATTCACCCAACTTATTGTGGGAAGCTTGTGGAAGGCTAACCGAAACGTTTGACCCAAGTTAAACAATTTAAAGGCAATGCTACCAAATCTTAATTGAGACTATGTAAACTTTAGACCCCTGGGAATTTGATGAAAGAAATAAAAGCTGAAATAAATCATTCTCTCTGCTTTTATTCTGACATTTCACATTCTTAAAATAAAGTGGTGATCATAACTGCCCGAAGACAGGGATTTTGATTAGGATTAAATGTCAGGGATTGTGAAAAACTGAGTGCTCTGTTGTGCAACAGGGCCTCCCACTCCTCTTTCTATTCTGGTTAGCACTGTCCTGTGAAGGGAGTAGTACACAGCGTTATATGAGATCTTCAGTTTCTTGGCAATTTCTCACATGGAATAGCCTTCATTTTTTAGAACAAGAATAGACTGATGAGTTTCAGAAGAAAGTTCTTTGTTTATGGCCATTTTGTGCCTGTAATCGAATCCACAAATGCTGATGCTCCAGATACTCTAAAGGCCAGTTTTATTGCTTCTTTAATCAGGACAACAGTTTTCAGCTGTGCTAACATAATTACAAAATGGTTTTCTAATGATCAACTTGCTTTTTAAAATGATAAACTTCGATTAGCTAGCACAATGTGTCATTCGAGCACAAGAGTGATGGTTGCTGATAATGGGCCTCTGTACGCCTATGTAGATATTCCATTCAAAATCAGCCGTTTCCAGCTACAATAGTCATTTACAACATTAACAATGTCGACACGGTATTTCTGATCACTTTTATGTTATTTTAATGGACATAAAATGTGTTTTTCTTTCAAAAACAAGGACATTTCTAAGTGACTCCAAACTTTTGAAAGGTAGTGTATATATAAATATATTTTAAGGAACTCAGTTTGGCTTTAAACTTATTCTTGGAAGTTGTAATAGTAGAATGCACAAGATGCAATTTAGAAATTGGGTAGTGCATCATCAGTTCCTCTTGTCATTGTAATGAATACGATGGGAGACAGTGTGCTGGTTTCAAGTGCAGGGCACAGCAGGTGTTTATTAGTAAAGGACCACAGAAGGAGGCAGGTAGATGTCATAAGGTGAATGCACCAATTTGTAAGTCACTCTGGATAAGAGCGTCTGCTAAATGACTTAAATGTAAATGTAAATGTAGATGGGTCCAGGGACAGGCAGAAGGTCATACACAGGGACTCCAAAAAGGTAACAGTACAGGCAGGGAAAAGGCTAATAACGTAGTCCGGGAGCTCAGACAAGAGGTTGATGACAGGAAATCTGATAGGCAAACGTACAAGCAGGGAATAGGCAAAAAGGCATTGTTAGTGAGGATGGCCAAAAACTACAATACACGGGAGGCCTAATATGGAAATAACCAGCGCTCCGACTAGAATGTGGACAAAAACAAACAATACCTCACAATGATGGGGTGCAATGAACTGAACTAAATAGTGTGTGATAATGACATACAGGTGTGTGAACAGGTGATCAGAATTCAGGTGATTGGGATCTGGAGAGTGAGCTGCGTTCAGAGCATCTATGTGTTTGAGAGTGTGAGTTGGAGGGAGACGTTACAGTCATGTTTGTCATTGCATACCTTAGAGAGCAGAGCCTATTTCAGCAAACTTTTTTTTAATTAGTTTTTTTAGCCCATATATATATTGTTGGCCTTTTTTTGTAACTCAAATATCACACGAATACACATTAGACATGACAAAATGTATAGATTTGCAAGAAAACTAGGTTTAAAACTGCAACATTTTCTTTGCACCCCATGACAAAATGTGTAAAATTGCAGGAAATAAATGTTAAACCTGCTAAATTCTCTCCGCCAACAAGAGGGGTGTGAACAGTTTGTGTCAACAGTGCTTGCGCCCATAGAAATAGTCATGGCATGCGCGCAGGATGTTCCCCAACCTGGAACCTAAAAGAGTAATCCTATGGGGACAGTTGAAGAACCCTTTTGGAACCCTTTTATCTAAGAGTGTAGGTCTAGTTGCAGCACTAACTCCATCCGTCTAAACTCTGGGTACAGCCCTATCCCCAGTTCCAGTCCCATAACACACCAACGTCCTCAGCCCCAGACCCAACACACAATTCCTTTCCCAATTCAACCTAAAAAAAGAGCCCTCACCCTACACCACAGCCCCTAACCATAGCCCCAACCTCTCCCCTAAACTCCACCCATTCTCAGAACGCAGCTCCATCAAGGGAGGGGCCGCTTTACAAGAAGGCCAATGTTGACACTACATTGCCCCTAACCATAGCCTTTCTCCTGTCCCTACCCCCCAGGTCCATACCATAGCTCCTATAGCTTTAGCCCAATTCCTCTTCCACTGTCAAAGCCTAGCTCCATATACCCCAGCCCTTTCCTCTCTTCTCTTCTCAGAGAGAGCTAGTCAGGGGCACCCTACAGGAAGACCCATGTTTACACCATACTGTTTTAATTAGACTTAGCCGGTGCTGGTATTTTCTTAACAATTTGTCCTGTGTTTGTGTTAATCCAGAATGGCCAGGGCGGCTCCACTTTCATACCATGAGGAGAGGCCAGGGTGTTTTCTTCAATTTCTTTTCTACTCAGACACATCTCTGCTAGAGGGAAATTTGTCATATCAGACTAAGAAAATCACTATGGGTTTGGTGATATTAAAACGCTGCTGATCCTTCTGAATGGCAGTGAGATAAAAGTATTCTGGCAGCCATATTGGAAGAAGAGGAGTAGAGAAAAAGAGAACACATCACAACACTACAACTTCCTATTCAGGCAGGTCACTTCATGTCCCTGGTCTCATCAATGTAAACACAGCTTGAATTACCTCTATTACGTATAAGGTCAGCTCCCTCAATATTAATTTGATCCATAAACACATTTATCTATGCATTTTCTGCCAAGTCAAGAGGTCAACCTGTTTGCCACAAAGTGCACCAAATAGGGAAAAAAGAGCACCAAATATGTGTGTTGCTTATGCCTGTTGGATGACATCTCCACATCATTCTATTTCTATGTTTAACTTTTTGATTCAACTGTCCATCCCTCAATATGACTGAAACACAACTGCCTGTGTCTAAGTGAGGGTATAGTCTAAGTGTTTATGGATACTGGGGAAACTATTTTGTGAAGAAAGTAAACCCTAACCAAGGATGATGAATGTGATTCTCTTTGAATAAGAAGAGCTGCAGTACTAAACTACTGACCTAGCAGGATGAACCATAAACATAGCAGGTGATGAAATACAGCATGAGATCACCCATGCAACTCCACTCAATTCCAATGAGAGATATGCTATGGTGTGTGTATATCCTAATGGCCAGAGCTCCCAGGAGGGGTCATGGAGAGGTCGCATGAAGAGGAACAGGTCCAAATGAAACATAAACAGACGCCCTCTCTCCTCCTCCCCTCTTCTCATACCTTCCTTTCTCTTTCCATCTCTTCTCCTCTCCTGTCTCCTCCTCTGCTCTTCTCCTCTCATACCATTTCCTCCCTTCCTCTTCTCCTCTCTTCATGTTGACGTTGGGCAACAGTTCCCCCTGTGCTGAGCAGAGCCTAGAGCAGCCCGCCACTGTCCAGGCAGTACTAATCTATCCCTCAGCTGTGCAGTCTAATCTAAACAAACACATACAGTATCTCCCAACTAGCATCTGGAAACCCTCAGTCCCTGACCTGGGAAAGGTGTGTGTGTGTGTGTGTGTGTGTGTGTGTGTGTGTGTGTGTGTGTGTGTGTGTGTGTGTGTGTGTGTGTGTGTGTGTGTGTGTGTGTGTGTGTGTGTGTGTGTGTGTGTGTGTGTGTGTGTGTGTGTGTGTGTGTGTGTGTGTGTGCGCGTGTGTGTGTGTGTGTGTGTGTTCTCATGCACTAGTGTGTGTGCACATGCAAACCTCAGCCATCACAATAAACTTGGCTAAACTAATTATAGTAGATGACCCTGAGTTCTAACACCTTGACACAACAAAACAATAACAGAATGAATGTAGGGAAATAGAAACGGTTGAAAAGCCTGTGCTGTAGTGGACGTGTAGATGTGTTGTTGACCATCTGCCAGCAAGACTCAGCTGACAGGCTTGTGTGTGTGAAGAACCATGGAGCTGTGCAACACTAGGATAGGTCCAGGAAAGAAGAAACCACTTTATGTAGCTGTGCTTTATTAACACTCCCTTACTGTAACTAAATCAGCTAAGTTCACAGTAAACTAGGCTTGGGCTGTACACCATATATACCATGTACCAGGGTATTTGGAAATAGCCACAGGATGGTTTTTCAATACCGTCAATACCATTGAAACAATTTATTTGAAGATTTTCAAAAGATATACAGTACCAGTCAAAAGTTTGGACACAATTATTCATTCAAGGGTTTTTCTTTATTTTGACTATTGTCTACATTGAATAACAGTGAAGACATGAAAACTATGAAATAACACAATCATGTAGTAACAAAAAAGTGATAAACAAAATCAAAATATATTTTATATTTGAGTTTCTTCAAAGTAGCCAACCTTTGCCTTGATGACAGCTTTGCACTCTTGGCATTCTCTCAACCAGCTTCACCTGGAATGCTTTTCCAACAGTCTTGAAGGAGTTCCCACATATGCTGAGCACTTGTTGGCTGCTGTTCCTTCAATCTGCGGTCCAACACATCCCAAACCATCTCAACTGGGTTGAGGTCGGGTGATTGTGTAGGCCAGGTCATCTGATGCAGCACTCCATCACTCTCCTTCTTGGTCAAATAGCCCTTACACAGCCTGGAGGTGTGTTGGGTCATTGTCCTGCTGAAAAAGAAATCATAGTCCCACTAAGCGCAAACCAGATGGGATGGCGTATCACTGCAGAGTGCTGTGGTAGCCATGCTGGTTAAGTGTACCTTGAATTCTAAATAACCAACATTGTCAACAGCAAAGCACCCCCACACCATCACACCTCCTCCTCCATGCTTCACGGTGGGAACCACATGCGGAGATCATCCGTTCACACACTATGCGTCTCACAAAGACATGGCGGTTGGAACCAAAAATCTCAAATTTGGACTCATCAGACCAAAGGACAGATTTCCACTGATCTAATGTCTATTGCTTGTGTTTCTTGGCCCAAGAAACATAGTGTCCTTTAGTAGTGGTTTCTTTCAGCAATTCGACCATGGAGGCCTGATTCACGCAGTATCCTCTGAACAGTTGATGTTGAGATGTGTCTGTTACTTGAACTCTGTGAAGCATTTATATGGGCTGCAATTTCTGAGGCTGGTAACTGTAATGAACTTATCCTCTGCAGCAGAGGTAACTCTGGGTCTTCCTTTCCTCATGAGAGCCAGTTTCATCATAGCGCTTGATGGTTTTTGCGACTGCACTTGAAGAAACTTTCAAAGTTCTTTAAATTGCACTTATTGACTGACCTTCATGTATTAAAGTAATGATTATCTTTGCTTATTTGAACTTTTCTTGCCATAATGTGGTCGTTTGTATGCCACCCCTACCTTGTCACAACACAACTGATTGGCTCAAACGCATTAAGAATGAAAGAAATTCCACATATTAACTTTTAACAAGACACACCCTTTAATTCAAATGCATTCCAGGTGACTACCTCATGAAGCTGGTTGAGAGAACACCATGAGTGTGCAAAGCTGTCATCAAGGCAAAGGATTGCTACTTTGAAGAATCTCAAATAGAAAATAGATTTTGATATGTTTAACACTTTATTGGTTACAACATGATTCCATATGTGTTATTTCATAGTTTTGATGTCTTTACCATTATTCTACAATGTAGAAAATGGTCAAAATAAAGGTAAAAACCCTTGAATGAGTGGGTATGTCCAAGCTATTGACTGGTACTGTATAACTTTATGAGCTGGATTGCCTGTCTTTGCGATTTGTTTATGTTCGTTTATGATCTTTAGCATATTTAGCTAGCGGCCTCCACAGAAATTCGCTGTTACTTGTGCACATTTTGTTAGCATTCCCAAAGGGCTTTTTAGATTTGTTTTGCGGCCCCCTTGTGTACTAAGTCGGTAATACTGTAAATCCCGGGATGAGAGAAGGAAGGTATCTGGATTCCTCCCAACCCTACAGTCAACTATAGTTAGTTAGCAAAGGAAAGGGATTTGGACATTTACATTAAAGGGATTAATTAGACAATATGTTGTTGATAGAATCCACATGCTTTGAAATAATATTGCATATTATTACACAGTAATAAAGTATTACTATTTAAAATAACAGTATCTAGTAGGCTATAATATACTTAGTGGTCTTGACACACAACTTAAGGTTTAGTCTATAGCTTATGTCCGAATGGCACCAGAAAAGGGTAACTTTGAGAGCTTGAGTGACCCTCACTCACTGGCTTGCATCAGCCTATAGGAGGGAGAAATCTGTAAAAAAAAATATCTGCTGGGATGATTGTTCACATGTCACTTTAGTAGCCTGATGAGCATAGGCTGAGCCTAAAGATACTCCAGAAATATATTATGTAAACAACCATGGTCTAATGGCAATAACGTTTCAATCATAAATCCAAATTATGATCTCTTTCAAACTACTCACATTTCAAAAGTGAGTGAATTGATGACCCATACATGACTCAAATATAGGCTACCACGGTCCTAAACTACTGGAATGCAGATCAAAGGAAGAAAAAAACGTTGCCCCTCCCCCTTTCCCCAAAATCACCACCCATACTCAAAGTCCCCTTTCAAACAAAAATACACTTATTCTACATGACGGATTTCGTAAACGAATAGCATAACCCTGAGTTTCAGATGGTCTACTTTTGTACACATGCGTTTCTGTCCGCACTCCGCTTTCAGCCAGAGACAAATCTTTCTTGGAAAGTTGAGAGCTGTCCAAAACGGGACCACACACAGTCTCCGAGCTGTGCGCGGATCACATTCAACTGCTGGGGGCAGGCAGACACACACACACACACTCACAAAATGGCGGCTGTGACAAAATTTCCTCTCTCCAAAACATCGAATGAATTTTATTACAATTTTCCTTTTAACTTAAAGAAAAATGTTGAAATAATCTGTGCACTTTCTTTGCGCATCTACACTCAACAACAACGTATCCAAAGCAACAAAAACCATAACATGACACGAAATACAAATATTTTCAAGTTTAGACTTGGCCCCTTGCCAAACTGCTATACAATAAACAACCTCCACTTGTTTGGAAGACCCCCCCCCCCATCCCTCTCCACCCCATCCAATCCTTCCCAGACTTGAGCTTATTCACAACAGGAAAGACAAACAACTCAACATGAAAAAGGACCAAAATTATAAAACATTTTCTTACCTTCTACCCAGAGTTTCTCCACGTCGGTTTCCAGATTAGCTGCCCGTAAACCAACAGCGAAAGCTCCGAATACTAATAGGCCCACAACCAAAAACTTTCCACAGTTCTTTTGTATGTAACAGCCCAATTTAAACAAGAGTCTCTGAAACTTCGCTCTCAGCCACAGCGGTGCTTTTCTTCCAGTCGCTTTCCCCTGCGACAAGAGAAATACCGCATATTATTCCCTAAACAAGTGCTGGGAGCATCAAATATTTATAATTGTTGATCAATTGAATGTAGTGTTATGTGGAGAGGACATCACGGTTATCATATAATAAAATACATGTTATTAAATGTGTTATTACATTGGTATGGTGCATACCAAGTGCAATTAGCTAAGTGCAATTACTAAGTGCAATTAGCATGCCAGTTGTTCTAGATCCATACTTCATTGGGGCCTGGTGGGGATATGTTAATAACGTAGGCTAACCTATACTGTTCACCTGCAGTCTGTTCAATGTGGTACATCAATGTTTACTGTTCTGAATAAGAACATCGGACTAGGCCTGTTATTCTGGCCAAAAAAGGCAGTGGTTGGACCTCCTACGTCGAGGAAGGAAATAGATAGTTCACGAGCCAGCAACGTAAGCACCGGTTTTGGACGAAAGGACTATAGTCTGTTACTTTGTTGTTTTTACCACACACACACCGGCATGAGTGGAAAGCGCAGCATGGCTTGCGGTCAGTCAGTGACAAAGTGTAACACCGCGCAAGCCTTGTTGCAATACATTGTATCGAATGATGCTATTAATCCCCCAAAAGGTTCACGTGAGTTTTTACGCTGCCGCAAAATCACACACCACACAATTCCATTCCCGTAGAGCTGCGTGTGTGATCTGCGTTGGGGAGTGGAGTAGCCATCACCGAGGGAGTTAGGCTATGACAATATTTGTGAACGGAAGAGGGTAACCACATGGATTTTTGCATTAGAGAAAAGAACAGAGAACGACTCCCCAGTAAAGATAACATCGTGCAGACGTCTGGGCAGTTAGAATCGTGTTCGATCAGTGCGAAAACACATAGGTCTAAACTGTTATGTACATTTGAATTGTGCAAAAGTAGTGAATAGCCCTCACTGTGTAGCCTAGTTGCGCGACCGTTATTTAAACATTGTAGCCGAATGTAGCCTATATAATATGTGTAGCCTATATTCCAAACATGGATGAGAAATAGTCTAAACGCGAGAAATGTGAACTATATTTGAATAGCAAATCACAACATAGATTACACGGCATAGCGCTACACCCCAACCCCTCTCTACTGCCCGTCTTCTATCCCGTTACCTAGCGACGTGACAATGTTGGCCAGTTTCATTATAGTAGAACCATGCCCATTTAATTCCACTCAAACATGTTAAATAATAAGCACCTCGGATATTTGCTGCAAGGCGAAAGCTGCATCGCAGTAACTTAGCCGCTGCAAATACTCCAAATCAGGCGCTGTTGAGCGATAGTTCCCCCTGTTCCTCCGCGTTATCCTCGGCCGATCGGGGTCCCCGTTTTCCTGCTCAGATGAGGCATTAACAGCCGAGGCCATGTTGCGGAGACTTCGCGCTGGTTCTGCTTTTCCACGTTATAATATTTCCCCTAAAGCGTGTGGTAATGTCCCAAGGCAACACAGTTTCACTCTCGGTGATCTCACACCCGTAAAGTACTTCATACTGCTGTTGGAGACGGCGAGTCAAAGTCTGCGCCTTCCATCCCAACATTTCGTGATCCAGAGGTCTCCACCGCTTTGCACATTCAGCGTTTCTCTTCAAAAAATGTATTTATCTTAAACGGCAAAGTGGAAAAAGCCATCCCCATCTACAAAACGGCGGCTTGGAACGTTCGATGGTCGTAGCATTCTGTGTCTTCTATGTGGTCTTCCCTTGGGCCGCACAACACCGCGAACTCTGAGATTCAACAGAGGAGAAAAAAGACCTCTCTCCATTTGGAAACAGAGGAGGAGGGGTAAAAGCGAAAATAATCGAAATCCCGCCTTTAGGGCTGTCAGATGGACGGATTTTCTCGCATCTGATTGGTTCCAGAAGGGCAAAAATTACTCAGCAAACACGACTATTATTAGCTGCTTAGCAACAGCTCACTAAAGTAGAGCGACCACCCAAGTCGACAACCCTCGTGTGTGCGTCTCAAACTTCAGGGGAGCATTTCAGAAAGCCAGCCCTCTTGTGCGTTTGCGCCCAACCAAGGTGGAGTTTGTGGTTTTTCACAAGGAACGGCATTTCTTGAAGCAGCTTTCCTGGAAGAAAACACACTCCGTCTTTTCGATGGAGGGGTCTCGAGGAATGTCAGAACTGTAGTTTTTAATTGAGATTTTTTTTACCAACAGGGCCTGATCTAGTGATAGCTTGGCATCAAATTACAGTGTTTCTGGGGGAGGTCCCAAATAGTATTCTGTCACAATGTTCTAATGACAGTAAAGTGGATAACAGGCATCATAACAGGGTAAAAGTTACAACCCTTCATCTAATACAAATTAATAAACATCAAATACCTAAATACTATTTTGTATTTATTACGGATCCTCAATAGCTCTTGCCAAGGCAGCAGCTAATCTTCCTGGGGTCCAATCACAATTACATACAATAAAACAAAACATAACACAACACGTTAGTACACACTACTCTACCATGATATATCTACAAAATACAAAATCAATAACACAGCAAAATAACAATATTAAAATATATTTTTGTAAAGAGTGCGTGTGTTAGTGTTTATTTGCGAATGCTGCCTGTGTGCCTGTGTGTCTTCACAGTCCGCACTGTTCCATAAAGTGTAGTTTTACCTGTTTTATTTTTCTTATCAGATTTTACTGCTTGACTGAGTTACATGAAAAAGGGCTCTATGTATACAGAACAAACATATAAATGCAACATGTAAAGTGTTGGTCCCATGTTTCAAGAGAGGAAATAAAAGATCCCAGAAATGTTCTATACGCACAAAAACCTTTTTTCTCAAAAATGTTGTGCACACTCTTACAGCCCTGATAGTGAGTATTTCTCGTTCCCAAGATAATCCATCCACCTGACAGGTGTGGCATTTCAATAATCTGATTAAACAGCATGATCATTACACAGGTGCACCTTTTGCTGGGGACAATAAAAGATCCCCCTAAAATGTGCAGTTTTGATACACAACACAATCCCACAAGTTTTGAGGGAGCGTGCAATTGGAACACCGACTGCATGAATGTCCACCAGAGCTGTTTCCAGATAATTTAATGTTAATTTATCTATGATAAGCTGCCTCCAACGTAATTTTAAAGAATATGGCAGTACGTCCAACCGGCCTCACAAACGCAGACCACGTGTGTCATGCCGGCGAGCGGTATGCTGATGTCAACATTGTGAACAGTGTGCCCCATGGTGGAGGTGGGGTTATGGTGTGGGCAGGCATAAGCTACTGACAACGAACACAATTGCATTTTATCGATGGCAATTTAAATCACAGAGATACCGTGACGAGATCCTGAGGCCTATTGTCGTGCCATTAATCTACCTCCATCACCTCATGTTTTAGCATGATAATGCATGGCCACATGTTGCAAGGATCTGTACTCAATTCCTGGAATCTGAAAATGTCCCAGTTCTTCCATGGCCTGCATACTCACCAGACATGTCACTCATTGAGCATGTTTGGGATGCTCTGGATTGACGTGTACGACGGCATGTTTCAGTTCCCGCCAATGTACTCTACGGGATCGGTGTCCCCCCACGGGACGGTTGAGCTAACGAGCGCTAATGTGATTAGCATGACGTTTTAAGTAACAAGAACATTTCCCAGGACATAGACATATCTGTTATGGGCAGAAAGCTTAAATTCATGTTAATCTAACTACGCTGTCCAATTTACAGTAGCTATTTCAGTCAAATAATACCATGCTATTGTTTGAGAAGAGTGCACAGTTATATACTTGAAAATGTATCAATAAACCAATTAGGCACATTTGGGTCGACTTGATACAACATTTTTAACAGTAATGCAATGGTTCATTGGATCAGTCTAAAACTTTGCACGTACACTGCTGCCATCTATTGGCCAAAATCTAAATTGCGCCTAAACTGCAACAATACATTGTGGCCTATCTCTTGCATTTTAAAGATTATGCTTTTTTTTAAACGCATGTCTTTTTCTTTGTATTATGTTTTATCAGATCTAATGTGTTATATTCTCCTACATTAATTTCACATTTCCACAAACTTTAAAGAGTTTTAAATGGTATCAAGAATATGTATATCTTTGCTTCAGGTCCTGAGCTACAGGCAGTTAGATTTGGGTATGTCCTTTTAGGCGAAAATTGAAAAAAAGGGTCAGATCCTTAAGAAGGAAAACTTTGGTCACACGAGATACTGACTGGTTTTCTGATCCACGCGCCAACTTTTTTAAGGTATCTGTGACCAACAGATGCATATCTGTATTCCCAGTTATGTGAAATCCATAGATTAGGGCCTAATGAATTTATTTAAATGGACTGATTTCCTTATATGAACTGTACCTCAGTAAAATCTTTGAAATTGTTGCATGTTGCATTTATATTTTTGTTCAGTATAGAACTGTGCTTTTCCCGTAGTCTGTTTTGAACTTGGGGACTGTGAAGAGACCTCTGGTGGCATGTCTTGTGGGTTATGTATGGATGTCTGAGCTGTATACTTGTCGCTTAAACAGACAATTTGGGGATATCAACATTTCAATACCTCTAACAAAGACAATCAGTGATGCAGTCAGTCTCTCCTCCACCCTGTGCCAGGAGAGATTCAGTCTAGCCATTTACTCCGATTTCAGAGCACTCTCCTCTGAGTGTGCCAGAGCGCAGAATATCTGATGAATTTACGAACGCTCAACACCCATTGAATATGGCCGGTGTCAGTAAACGTCGGCAAAAAAGCGTAGTTAAATTGTTGCCAGCAGCACAGTTACAGTCACCAATGCTCTGAATAACATTAAAACAGCCTAACCAGCTCCGCTAGGGCAAGTAAAATGGTCAGAGTCGTGTGTTCTCTCATTATGTGTCTGGAAGTAGCTTGCAAGCTAGCCAATGTTAGCCAGTTAGCTTGGGTTGTGAGGTCAGAACGTTCGGATCAATCCTACTCATCGGCCAGAGCGTCCGGTGTGCATTCTGAACTCTCTGAGAGCAACACGTTTTGAATTTACGAGCGGACAATCTGACAACACAGTTACAGTCACCAACGCTCTGGATAACATAAGAGCCTAACCAGCTCTGCTAGGGTGAGTAATGTTCAGTGAGTAATGTTCTGTCATTTGTGTCTGGAAGTAGCTAGCAAGTTAGCTTGGGTGCTTGACTGCTGTTGTTATGTTAGTACAGAATACTCTGATCAACCCTTAAAGAGATGGGTGGGGCTAAAGCTTATTGGGGTGTGAATGATGCTGAATGGGTGTAGACAAAGAAGAGCTCTCCGATAGTAGTACCACAACATTCAAAGGCCATTTTCTCAAAAGTGAGTTTACAAGTTTATCGACTTTCAAAGCAGAATTACTTTCCTATTGTTCCTCAACTGTAGTATAGGATATACAATTTTGTAGCTCTGACTCTCTACTATTATCAAATGTAAAAAACACAATTTCAAAATTTGATACATAAGACCGATTTAAGTCGGTAGGTCACATTTTAGGGCACAGCTCTGTCTCTAGAAGCCTCGCCTTTCCAAATCATAATTATAACTATTCATAAATGATCCAACCCAAATTTAGAATAACAGTCCTTAGTGCATCACGTTGGTTCTATCACTTTAATTTAAGACCCTCAACTTAGTACACACCGACACTGGCAGAATGTACATTTACATAGATTTTTCTAGCATTAACTTTTCTCATCAATAAACCTGATACCCAAATAAACAATTTTGGATAAGCTAACTTTTTACGGGCACGGTTGACCACCACTCTCCGTCCCGGCACTCATCCTTCTGCCGTTTCTTCAGATAGTGTTTCAGTTGGTCCTTTTAATGGCACAGGTTCAAAGTGGATGGCCCTTGATAATGTCTCTCACCTGAGCCGACCCTGTCCTTTACAGTCAATCATGTCTTGTTCATTTTCCTCGCAGTAAACCAGCAGGATGAGAGAAGTTTGGATGGGATTTCCCGGTTAGAGGGGGTGTTGAGGTTCACACTGTTCTTGGTCAAATTGTCCCTTCATGCATTATCCCTTCATGCATTATCCCTTCATGCATTATCCCTTCATGCATTATCCCTTCATGCATTATCCCTTCATGCATTATCCCTTCATGCAGTAAAAGGCTGAAGAAGATTATAGTGTAAGCATCTGGATGACCTAATTGAATGTGTACATAGGATGCCAACACCCTCATCCAAGCATGAACATATTTCCTTTAAACATCATGTTCTAATATGTGTCAGATGGTCTTGGTCTCAGGAATACCAAGTGGGAATACTCTTATTAGTCAACCTTCAACCTAGTCAACCTTTTAGTCAACCTAGGGTTAGAGATCACTTGAAGGTTGATACAGTTGCAACAGCAGCTCATGCTGGTTGGTGCTTGAGAAAATGTTTGGATAACTTTTGGAAAGAATAGGTGCGACTCTCGCTCACAATTAAAATCTTGATGCTTATTTAATCTAATTCCAGTTAAAATCATGATGTTTCGGCCGTCAATGGCCTGCATCAGAATGGGCTTCAAACCTCCACACCACTATCATCGAAAAGATGCCCAATACCAAATCCCTATGTCCCAACACTGTCATTAATGTATCTTTGAGGTCCTACTCCCCCCCCCCCCCCCAAAAAAAAAAACATGAACAAATCGTGGGTGAAAAAACATATGGGAAAAAGACGTGAACAAGTCAGTGTTCACGAGTCAGACACTCACATTTTATTTAATTGAATTATCATACTTTTTTCTGTTATTGAAAACAATTTATTTCCTCACATATGAAAAAAGTATTTCCTTGCATTATTTTGTTATCAATACTTTTGTGTTTGTTTTTCTTTCAACATCATTATTTTAATTTGCAATACTAATAATTGTATAGGGTACCGGCAATTGCTGTCTAGTCTGTGTTTTATAAATGGGATAGTTATTATATCGATATTTGCACATAAAAGCGTTTCCACCACCATTTTGTTTTGCTTGATATTAATGGCACAAAAGTAAATCACTCCCTAGAGGACTGCACCGTATAATAACACTATGACTCTAGAGTGGCTTGCGAAAGTATTCACCCCCTTTGCATTTTTCCTATTTGGTTGCCTTACAACCTGGAATTAAAATAGATTTTTGGGGGGTTTGTATCATTTGATTTACACAACATGCCTACCACTTTGAAGATGCTAAATATTTTTTATTGTGAATCAAATATGAAATAATACAAAAAAACTGAAAACTTGAGCGTGCTTAACTATTCATCCCCCCCCCAAAGTCAATACTTTGTAGAGCCACCTTCTGCAGTAATTACAGCTGTAAGTCTCTTGGGGTATGTCTCTATAAGCTTGGCACATCTAGCCACTGGGATTTTCGCCCATTATTCAAGGCAAAACTGCTCCAGCTCCTACAAGTTGAATGGGTTCCGCTGGTGTACAGCAATCTTTAAGTCAATCCACAGATTCTTAATAATTGGATTGAGGTCTGGGCTTTGACATGGCCATTCCAAGACATTTAAATGTTTCCCCTTAAACCACTCAAGTGTTGCTTTAGCAGTATGCTTAGGGTCATTGTCCTGCTGGAAGGTGAACCTCCGTCCCAGTCTCAAATCTCTTGAAGACTGAAACAGGTTTCCCTCAAGAATTCCCCTGTATTTAGCGCCATCCATAATTCCAATTCTGACCAGTTTCCCAGTCCCTGCTGATGAAAAACATCCCCACAGCATGATGCTGCCACCACCATGCTTCACTGTGGGGATGGTGTTCTCGGGGTGATGGGAAGTGTTGGGTTTATGCCAGACATAGCATTTTCCTTGATGGCTAAAAAGCTCAATTTTAGTCTCATCTGACCAGAGTACCTTCTTCCATATGTTTGGGTAGTTTCCCACATTCATTTTGGCAAACATCAAACGTGTTTGCTTATTTTTTTATTTAAGCAATGGCTTTTTTTCTGGCCACTCTTCCGTAAAGCTCAGCTCTGTGGAGTGTACAGCTTAAAGTGGTCCTATGGACAGATACTCCAATCTCCTCTGTGGAGCTTTGCAGCTCCTTCAGGGTTATCTTTGGTCTCTTTGTTGCCTCTCTGATTGATGCCCTCCTTGCCTGGTCCGTGAGTTTTGGTGGGCGGCCCTCTCTTGGCAGGTTTGTTGTGGTGCCTTATTTTAATAATGGATTTAATGGTGCTCCGTGGGATGTTCAAAGTTTCTGATATTTTTTTATAACCCAACCCTGATCTGTACTTCTCCACAACTTTGTCCCTGACCTGTTTGGAGAGCTCCTTGGTCTTCATGGTGTCGCTTGCTTGGTGGTGCACCTTGCTTAGTGGTGTTGCAGACACTGGGGCCTTTCAGAACAGGTGTATATATACTGAGATCATGTGGCAGATCATGTGGCACTTAGATTGCACACAGGTGGACTTTATTTAACTATTTATATGACCTCTGAAGGTAATTGGTTGCACCAGATCTTATTTAGGGGCTTCAGAGCAAAGACGGCAAATACATACACACGCACAACTTTTCCGTTTAACTTTTTTTTCACATGGGAATGTTTGTCATATGTGAACTTCCATTTCCACATGTACATGTGAGATTTTCACATGTGTAGTTGTTTTACATGTGAAACGGAAAATGTGTGAAACAGCATATCCAATTCTCAAGTCAAAGTTTTTAACATGTGAATAAACTCATTTGATATGTGTTTGTTTTTTTGGAATTGGCCAAATGTCTTTCAGAATGACTTCATCAACAAATAACATATTTCAGCACCTAAAGGTTGACGCCTGCTCACGGCAATGGGAAAACCCTATTAGTGCATTCAGTTATTTATGATTTGCAGGTGGACTATACTGCGCTGAGCAACATAGTGCCAGCACATAAATGTTTTCTTGTCAAGCCCAACGTGTTCATTTTGTTGTGCCAGGTCCATTCTCAAATTCCAAATTCCAGTGCTACACAATATGAATGCATATGTTTTGCAGGTGTTGCTTCATTCTATAGAAGAGATACATGCGTAAAGTATAGATCCTTCAGACCGTTTGGTTTCCCTTTCTCTTAGCTCCCATTCATAGTTTGTTGACAATACTATGGTACTTCTATATTTTCTTAAAATTGCAATAAACTTAGTCTTTTTTAAAGGGTGAGATGATAGCTGAGGCAACATAACAGCAGTAATATTAATATTCTGCACCTAAACACACCATGAATATCTCCCTTAGTTCTGAATCAGTGAGCTTTTTAAGTTGACTAGTTATGAATGAGGCAAGATGCAACAGCTTTGTTTGCTAACTATCCTGAGGCTATAGCTGGGCGAGGGGCACAGTCAGATCAGCCAGGCACTCTCTCAGGGAATAGAATTTAAAAAAAGAGAGAATGCAACCCAAGCACACCTCTTTATTGGAAACAAATGCACTCAAGATCCCAATTAAGTAAGAATGTCCTCTCTCTCTCTCTCTCTCTCCAACCTTAAAATGAGAAGGAAAAAAGAACATGGATGCCTTTGAGTGAAGCCTCATGGTGATTAAGATCATGTGATGTGTTCCATTCATTGAAAAATACCACAGACAACTCCTACAGTACATGGAGCTAGTCTCACAGCAGAATTATTAATGAGAGACAGAGGCCTACAGTACTTAAGATTTATGTTTTACACTCAGGTGGAATTTAGTGTGGGACTAAATTATATTAGACAATTGTTTTGAACAAATGTCTGTATTATTAGCCCATCTTAAAACATATCATCCCACCCTTGTCAAATTTGCAGTTTCAAATGTACAATTGCATTTTCAAGTGAAATCGTTAAATTTAGAGTTCACATGTTAACACCACCTTTCACATGTGAGAAAAGAAGATGTTGAATTGCAGATGTTGAGATGTTGAATTTCACGTGAATTGCAGTCGCACATGGGACAGTTGCGGTTTCACTTGTGAAAATTGGTTATGCAGTTTCACGTGATAATCAATCACATGTGAAAATAAAATTAGCAGTTTCACATGTAAGAAACGTTCACATGTACAATTCTCAATTTCACAAATGGAACTGCATTTTCACATGTGGTGGTGAAATATTGTTGTTCTCCTCACATGTGAAAATGTGGTGTTAACATGTTGCAGTAGCAATGTTTCCACATGTGGAATTGCAAATTCTGTAATGCCATTCTGTAACCAGGTAACTCAGCCTATCTGAATTTAATCAGTTAACTCAAGATAACTTTTGCAATGTCAAAACAACTTGACTTTGACGTTAAGGAAAGGGAAAGGGGATACCTAGTCAGTTTCCCAACTGAATGCATTCAACCAAAATGTCCCAATGCTCTAACCACTAGGCTACCTGCCACCATGTGTTCATCAATTTACCTCAACTGTTACTTTGGACAAAATAAAAACGGCAATATTCTTTTAATGCATTTTGTATAAAGGAATCTTAAATTACAGCTCAATTTGAGCAAATTAGGAATTTTTGATTCATCGTGATTAATCACAGCAAATCCTGCGATCAACTCGATTAAATATTTTTTATCATTTGACATCCCGTTGGTAATACAATTTGACAATGCACATGTGAAAGTATAGCAGACATGAGTCGGTCATAATGGTTCTTCTTCTTCTTCTTCTGGTGGCAACTACACCTATTGGTGTATTGCCACCACATACTGTATGGGGTATTGAAATAAACAAACAAAAAAATATATACAGTATATTCCATTGTGGGAAGATGGGGGGGGGGGGGGGAGTTGCGCTGTGCATTTGATAACCAATGCAATACACGCTACAAAGTCCATCTTCTTAACATGCAACATGTCAGGATCCCTCTGTTGATAAGGAATATCATCCAGGGTCTCTACTCCAACTACCATTATTTCTTCAACTTCAAATCAAATCCAATTTATTTATATAGCCCTTCTTACATCAGCTGATATATCAAAGTGCTGTACAGAAACCCAGCCTAAAACCCCAAACAGCAAGCAATGCAGGTGTAGAAGCACGGTGGCTGGGAAAAACTCCCTAGAAAGGCCAAAACCTAGGAAGAAACCTAGAGGAACCAGGCTATGAGGGGTGGCCAGTCCTCTTCTGGCTGTGCCGGGTGGAGATTATAACAGAACATGGACAAGATGTTCAAATGTTCATAAATGACCAGCATGGTCAAATAATAATAATCACAGTAGTTGTCGAGGGTGCAACAAGTCAGCACCTCAGGAGTAAATGTCAGTTGGCTTTTCATAGCCAATCATTGAGAGTATCTCTACCGCTCCTGCTGTCTCTAGAGAGTTGAAAACAGCAGGTCTGGTACAGGTATCACGTCCGGTGAACAGGTCAGGGTTCCATAACTGCAGGCAGAACAGTTGAAACTGGAGCAGCAGCACGGCCAGGTGAACTGGGGACAGCAAGGAGTCATCATGCCAGGTAGTAATTAGAGAGAGCATACTTAAATTCACACAGGACACTGGATAAGACAGGAGAAATACTCCAGATATAACAGACTGACCCTAGCCCCCCGACACATAAACTACTGCAGCATAAATATTGGAGGCTGAGACAGGAGGGGTCCGGAGACACTGTGGCCCCATCCGATGATACCCCCGGACAGGGCCAAACAGGCAGGATATAACCCCACCCACTTTGCCAAAGCACAGCCCCCACACCACTAGAGGGATAACTTCAACCACCAACTTACCATCCCGAGACAAGGCCGAGTATAGCCCACAAAGATCTCCGCCACGGCACAACCCAGACTTCACTCCTTTCTTCCATTCTTCTCACCATCTCCACATAGGAGACATGGACAGCCCTTATTCTTATCACTGCCGTCTCCTTCAACCTAACAGGACACTTCAGAAATGTGGGTGCATGTTCACCACCACAATTGCAGCATTTAGGCTTACCTGACATACGATACCCCTCCCGTTTACATACACTTGATGTATGACCCTTTTAAAAAAAAAATATCCCCTAACATCACACACAAATCTAACTGCCTGTAGCTCAGGAATTGAAGCAAGGATATGCATATTCTTGATACCATTTGAATGGAAACACTTTGAAGTTTGTGGAAATGTGAAATAATGTTGGAGAATATAACATATTAGATCTGGTAAAAGAAAATACAAAAAACCATCATCTTTGAAATACAAGAGAAAGGCCATCATGTATTTTGGCCACTAGATGGCAGCTGTGTATGTGCAAAGTTTTAGACTGATCCAATGAACCATTGCATTTCTGTTCAAAATGTTGTATCAAGACTGCCCAAATGTGACTAATTGGTTTATAAATAACTTTTCAAATTCATAACTGTGCACTCTCCTCAAACAATAGCATGGTATTATTTCACTGTAACAGCTACTGTAAATTGGACAGTGCAGTTAGATTAACTTCTTTGGGGTAGGGGGCAGTATTTTCACGTCCGGATGAAAAGCATGCCCAGTGTAAACGGCCTGCTACAAAGCCATAAAAGCTAGAATATGCATATTATTAGTAGATTTGGATAGAAAACACTCTGGAGTTTCTAAAACTGTTTGAATGATGTCTGTGAGTATAACAGAACTCATATGGCAGGCAAAAACCTAAAAAAAAATCCAACCAGGAAGTGGGAAATCTGAGGTTGGTCGATTTTCAACTCAGCTCCTATTGAAGATACAGTGGGATATTGGTAATGTTGCACTTCCTAAGGCTTCCACTAGATGTCAACAGTCTTTAGAACCTTGTCTGATGCTTCTACTGTGAAGTGGGGCCGAAGGAGAGGGGAATGAGTAAGGCCTATCATGACCTGAACATGCACTGACCATGCGCGTTCACGTGAGAGCGAGCTCTGTTCCATCGCACTTCTGAAGACAAAGGAATACTCCGGTTGGAACATTATTGAAGAATTATGTTAAAAACATCCTAAAAATTGATTCAATACTTCGTTTGTCATGTTTTTACGGACTGTAATATAACTTATAAAACTTTTCGTCCGTACTTTCCGCTGGACTTGCCCGCGCGTCGTGAGTTCCTCTCAAGTTCTTAGCTCTTTCCAGAACAGCTACCTTGTCCTTGGACCTCAGGAACTTGACCACTATCGGCCTGGTCCTGTCATCTGGTCTGGTGGTGGGTTTTCCAGTCCTGTGGGCGCGCTCCACCTCCATCTTCCTGTGGTCCATCTTCAAGTTCTCCGAGTTCCTTTCCCACACTTTGTACTCAGACTCCGTCCAGGTTTCACGTGGAGATTCTGCAATTCTGTCCGTAGCCATGTTGTTCCGCCTTGATTGTCCGTCGAGATAATCTGATTTCTCCGTCATTGATATCATGGATTCACATGCTGAACTGATGTACTCTCTCAATTACAGATTGCTGTCATCTTACCGTTCTCCTGTTTAAAGTCATCAAGCTGACCCTGGGAGAACTTTAAACTTCTTCAGGTCCTAGACCTCTCACGCCAGGTCGTCCATTCTTTTATTAACTGACTCCACCAGTATTTGGACAACACTTGAAGCTATTTTTTTGTTGTTGTAACAACTGCTTGTAGAACTATTTTTGTTCATTTAAAATATTCTTTACCTGTGATGGAGAGACACCACTGTCCTCAACGGTACTCTCGCCGGCTTTGGTCTTTGTCATGGTAGCAACGTAGTTTACGCTATTACTCCTCGCCATTCCAGAGAGGGCAGGTCACAGGGAAGACGGGAAACAACAAACAGCAGTCATCTAAACAGCCACAAGCCTTGGACAATCCATGGTCCCAGCCAAAATGGCAAACTGCTTCGCAGGCTCTGTTCAAGCCCTCAAGCCCTCAAGAAAAACCCGCTAGCTTTATAGGCTGCTATCTAGCAGCTAGGCCAGCTTCTATGCCAACCAGCTCCTCAGACCCGGCCTTGGTCGGCAGGATTATTGGACAGATAGTAGCAGTCCCAGCAACTGATGCATACCACGTCGCAGGATCCAAACTCAAAAGGTAGCTAGCTAGTAACCAAACTTTTTCAATAGACTTTCAGAACTTTACAAATAACAAACTTTAATTGTTTTCAGTATCCTAATTTTGTTTGTTTTGTGTTGCATGCATTCAACAAGCTCTGGACGAAGGACTTCCACAAGGCTGCCATCGCAAAAGTTCACTCAAAATGGCAATATTTCTGAACTGAGTTTGATTTTGGGGCAGTAGGTAGCACAGCGGTTAAGAGTGTTTGGCCAGTAACGGAAAGGTCACTGGTTTGAATCCCAGAGTCGACTAGTGGAAAAATCTGCTGATGTCGCCTTTAGCAAGGCACTTAAACCTACTTGCTCTTGTAAGTCGCTCTGTTATTGTTTTAATTATTTACATTTTGTTAATTATCTTTTAAAATTCCATTGGTTGAAATCTATTGCTCAGTTATCACTTGGCTCATGCAAATAATTCTGTAACTGTCCCTTTAAACATCCTAAGATCAACATCTCCACAGTGTTCCCATTTCTCTCATGTAAATAATTATGTAGCTGTCCCTTTAAACATGCTAAGATCAACATCTCCACAGTGTTCACATTTCTCTCATGTAAATAATTCTGTAGCTGTCCCTTTAAACATCCTGAGATCAACATCTCCACAGTGTTCACATTTCTCTCATGTAAATAATTATGTAGCTGTCCCTTTAAACATCCTAAGATCAACATCTCCACAGTGTTCACATTTTTCTCATGTAAATAATTATGTAACTGTCCCTTTAAACATCCTAAGATCAACATCTCCACAGTGTTCACATTTCTCTCATGTAAATAATTATGTAGCTGTCCCTTTAAACATCCTAAGATCAACATCTCCACAGTGTTCACATTTCTCTCATGTAAATAATTCTGTAGCTGTCCCTTAAACATCCTAAGATCAACATCTCCACAGTGTTCACATTTCTCTCATGTAAATAATTCTGTAGCTGTCCCTTTAAACATCCTTAGATCAACATCTCCACAGTGTTCACATTTCTCTCGTAAATGTTGTAGCTACATAAAAAGATGAAATAAACAATTTATTCTGGAAATATCCAGACTTTGCTCTTTTCTTCATTACCATGTTGATGATTTCAAGTTGTATTGCATTTATTTTGATCTGTTAAGACGTGGAATACATGTGGTTTAGTATATTTACTACATTTAATATGTTTCGTTTTTTCTCTGAGAAGTAAGTTCATGTGATTTGGTTTATGTATGTACAACATTTCAATGTTAACACACAGTAACCAAAAACCTGATCTAATTTTCAAATTCATGCAGCAAATTTGCAGCAAACAGTAGAGTTTCCCAGAATTGTTTGCCAGAAGTTCACAAGTTACCGCAAATATACCGGAACAGTTTGCCCAAAAACGAATTTGAATGTGAAAATATGAGCCTGCCGCAAATTTACAACAAATTGGTCAAAAGTTTACCATAACTATTCTCAAGAAGCCTGTTTTTTTTATAATGGCTACGAATTCAAATATAGTGGTAGCCTTCTTAGTCAAATGGTCAAGACGTTGACTTCTCACATAGAGGACACAGGTTCTAATTCTGCCAGCTACAAAAGCACATGTGAAATGTATATCACGTGTCTGTCATATGAAAATGTGAAAGGTCACATAAGTGTCTGAAACCACATCTGACTTGTGAACATTTCAGATGTAAAAAAGACACAATAAAATTAAATATACATATATTAAATTAAATATACATATATTACATTAAATATACATATAGACTGAGTATACCAAACATTTGGAACACCTTCCTAATATAGAGTTACACAACTTTTGACCTCCGAACAGCCTCAATTCGTTGGGATATGGACTCTAAAAGGTGTCAAAAGCATTCCACATGGATTTTGGCCCATGTTGACCCAAAGCTTCCCACAGTTGTGTCAAGTTGGCTGGTTGCCCTTTGTTTGGTGGACCATTCTTGATATAGATGGGAAACTGTTGAGTGTGAAAAACCCAGCAGCGTTGCAGTTCTTGACACAAACCTGTGCACCTGGAACCTACTACCATATCGCGTTCAAAGGCAATTGAAACTTTTGTCTTGTCCATTCACCCACTGAATGTTACACATACACAAACCATGTCTCAATTGTCTACGCCGATTGAAGTGGATTTAACATTCTTAAAATAAAGTGGTGATCCTAACTGACCTAAGACAGGGAATTCTTACTAGGATTAAATGTCAGGAATTGTGAAAAACTGAGTTTAAATGTATTTGGCTAAGGTGTATGTAAACTTTCGACTTCAACTGTAAGTATCAAAAGTAAAAGTATCAATCGTTTCAAATTCCTTATATTAAGCAAAACAAACAGCACCATTTTCTTTTTTCTTTTTTAAATGTACGGTTTGCCAGGGACACACTCCAACACTCAGACATCATTTACAAACGAAGCATGTGTTTAGTGAGTCCGCCATGATCGGAGGCAGTAAGGATGACCAGAGATGTTCTCTTGATAAGTGTGTGAATTGGACCATTTTTCTGTACTCCTAAGCATTCAAAATATAACAAATACTTTGGTGTGTCAGGGAAAATGTAGGGAGTAAAAAGTACATTATTTTCATTAGGAATGTAGTGAAGTAAAAATAAAAGTTGTCAAAAATGTAAATAGTAAATTAAAGTGCAGATACCCCAAAAAACTACTTAATTAGTACTTTCAAGTACTTTTACTGAAGTACTTTACACCACTGAAGGCATCATAGCTTTCCCCTGGATTCACCTGATCAATCTATGTCATGGAAAGAGCAGGTGTTCTTAATGTTTTGTACACTCAGTGTCCTTTAAACATGTGGCCATGAAGGTATCTCCTTTTTCCAATGGCTGCTGCAACCCTCCTGTCTTTCTGTCCCAGGTGAGGCAGCCTATGAGGGCTGCCTCACCTGGGAGGGCTGGTGAGTTAGGGGGGGGGGGGGTTAATGTTTGAACTCAAGGATGCCCTCAATCACACAGAGTTGTTTGACAACTCACAGCACAGCCTCTGTTTACCTCTCCAAGTTTCCTCCGCCATTGTGTGGCTTTGCGCACAATCAGACAGGCTTAGAGCACACTGGAGCACTCTGGATCCTCCATTCCACAACATCAAGTGGAAAAAATAATTTCAATACAATGAAATCTGATACTAAAGGAATACTGCAAAGAAAACAGTAACTATGTTAAATAGATAATTATTTAACCTTTCTTTGAGCAAGGGTGTATGTCAGAGTTTATATGAGTGTATATTTGTTTCACACTGTAAAGTTCTGTTGAGTATATGAACGAATGCAAAAGAAGAATGGATTTGGATTTCTTTGGGTTTGATGGGGTTGATTGAAAAGGGCCCTTAAACATATGTGTTGGGCATTGAGTGTGCATGTTTAAGTTGGTTATGTTAATGATGCTGAGAGAGAGAGAGAGAGAGAGAGAGAGAGAGAGAGAGAGAGAGAGAGAGAGAGAGAGAGAGAGAGAGAGAGAGAGAGACAGAGAGAGAGAGAGAGAGAGAGAGAGAGAGAGAGAGAGAGAGAGAGAGAGAGAGAGAGAGAGAGAGAGAGAGAGAGAGAGAGAAATAATTGTAGAGAGAGAGAATTGTGAAAGAGAGAGAGTTGTGAAAGAGAGAATTAGCGTTGGATACATTTCCACTTGCATTGTTATTGATTATTGTGGTGATACTGATTTATCTGTGGGACATTCTTCTTGTTATTGTCTCTGGTGACAGACTGTTAGCGAGAGTTTTGCATCTGGGTGCTAAGATTATTCTAATTAGCTCTCCTTACAGCACTAGGTTTTCTACCTATACTGTATATGTGTGTTGCAGATCTAGAGTAGATAATGTTGGAGCTGGGTGATATTTAGACAAGGACGTGGTCTGTTCCTAGGAACTGGCCTGCAAAGCTGTAATTCTTGGAAGTGAGTTCAACCTCCAACCTTAACAGGAAACGTGTGCTGCTCAGAATGTATACACACAGCTCTCAACAAATAAGCAAAACAATAGAATATCAACACTATGGATCCATCAAGAGAGGCCGGGCTTTGCTTTTCAACATATCCATTTTTCCAAGTTTTCTAAAGTCAAGAGGGGGAGAGCGGCTATGCATGTGTTATATACAGATGCTACACAAAAAGATGATATGCTACACACACACACACACACACACACACACACACACACACACACACACACACACACACACACACACACACACACACACACACACACACACACACACACACACACACACACACACACACACACACACAGTTATACAAAACAGGTCCGTATTGGTCATTCAAGTGGACGCACTTCCAACACGGCTTAATGTGAAACTTATAGCCTACCTTAGACATTCCGGTAACTTTACCTTCAAATACTTGAAAAGCATATAACAATATACAGTGCGTTAGGAAAGTATTCAGAACCCTTGACATTTTCCACCCTTTGTTACCTTATCCTAAAAAAATGTTTTTTTTAATTCCTCATCAATCTACACACAATACCACATTATGACAAAGCAAAAACAGTTTTTTTGAAATTTCAGCAAATGTATTAAAAATAAAAATCATTCAGTCCCTTTAAACAGTACTTTGTTGAAGAACCTTTGGCAGCGAGTACAGCCTTGAGTCTTGGGTATGAAGCTACCAGCTTGGCACACCTGTATTTGGGGAGATTCTCCCATTCTTCTCTGCAGATCCTCTCAAGATCTGTCAGGTTAGATAGGGAGCATCGCTGCACAACTATTTTCAGGTCTCTCCAGAGATGTTCGATCTGGTTCATGTCCGGGCTCTGGCTGGCCAGATGTGATGCCTGTCATTCAGGCCAAAGAGTTCAATCTTGGTTTCATCAGACCAGAGAATCCTGTTTCTCCTGGTCTGAGAGTCCTTTAGGTGTCTTTTGGCAAACTCCAAGTGGGTTTTCATGTGCCTTTTACTGAGGAGTGGCTTCCATTTGGCCACTCTACCATAAAGGCCTGATTGGTGGAGTGATGCAGAGATGGTTGTCCTTCTGGAAGGTTCTCCCATCTTCACAGAGGAACTCTGGAGCTCTGTCAAAGTGACCATCACCCTTCTCCCCCGATTGCACAGTATTGCCGGGCGGCCAGCCCTAGGAAGAGTCTGGGTGGTTCAAAACTTCTTCCATTTAAAAATGATGGAGGCCACTGTGTTCTTGGGGATCTTTAGTGCTGCAGAAATGTTTTGGTACCCTTCCTCAGATCTGTGGCTTGACACAATCCTGTCTCAGAGCTCTACGGACAAATCCTTTGACTTAATGGCTTGGTTTTTGCTCAGACATGCACTGTCAACTGTGGGACCTTATATAGACAGGTGTGTGCCTTTCCAAATCATGCCCAATCAATTGAATTTACCACAGGTGGACTCCAATCAAGTTGTAGAAACATCTCAAGGATGATCAATGGAAACAGGATGTACCTGAGCTCAATTTTGAGTCTATTTCTAGTCTATTTTTATAAATGTGCAAAACTTTCTAAAAACCTGTTTTCATTTTTTCATTATGGGGTATTGTGTGTAGATTGATGAGAGAAAAAATGTAACGGTAATCCTCTTCCTCCGAAGAGGAGGAGTAGTGATTGAACCAAGGCGCAGCGTTGTGAAATGACATGATTTAATTAAGACACGAAACAACAACTAAGACAGAAAACGAACTAGACTTGAATAACTAACAAAATAACAAAACGAATGTGTAGACAAACCTAGACATACGAACTTACAATAAAACACGAAGAACGCACGAACAGGGAAAAATAGACTACACAAAAATGACGATGTACAAACATACCGAACAGTCCCGTATGGTGCGACAAACACTGACACAGGAGACAACCACCCACAACGAACACTGTGAAACAACCTACCTAAATATGACTCTCAATTAGAGGAACGCCAAACACCTGCCTCTAATTGAGAGCCATACCAGGCAACCCTTAAACCAACATAGAAACAGACAACATAGAATGCCCACCCAAACTCACGTCCTGACCAACTAACACATACAACAAATTAACAGAAATAGGTCAGGAACGTGACAAAAAATGTATTCAATCAATTTTTGAATAAGGCTGTAGCTTAAAAAATTGTTGAATGGGTCTGAATATTTTCCCGAATGCACTGTGTTACGTTCCCCAGTTTCTGTGTTGTAGTTTGTGTATTTAAGTGTGTGTTTCAGGAGATGGCGTTCTGAATTCTCCCAGCTGATTGGTCGGCCCCGAATTGATGATTGGAGAGCTGACCCCGCCCCCTCGTCAGGACGCAGCTGTCTTCAATTAGATTCCTTCTGAAGCTATATAAGCCAGTGTTCTGTTGCTCAGAGGAGAGAATGCTGAGAGGGATGATTGCTGAGAGGGATGATTGCTGAGAGGGATGATTGCTGAGAGGGATGATTGCTGAGAGGGATGATTGCTGAGAGGGATGATTGCTGAGAGGGATGATTGCTGAGAGGGATGATTGCTGAGAGGGATGATTGCTGAGAGGGATGATTGCTGAGAGGGATCATTGCAGAGGGTTATATCATATGCTGGTTGTGTTCTCAGAGAGAGATCATTGCTGAGAGTGAGACAGGCAGTTGGTATGTACTATGATAGTTGTTGATGGGAGCAGATTTGGTATGTTTGGTGTTAGTTTGTTGCTCAGATAGAGCTTATTTGATGTCCTGTGTTTCTCAGTTTGTTTGTGAAATTGTTTAATATTCCGTTTCATTTGTTCCCAGTAGTTGCAAAGTATCTAAAAAGTAGTAAGTAGTTGCAAAGTTGTAAATTAGCTAAAATGCTTAAGTTTCCCATGATGAGATTAGAATGCAATCGTTGGGTTACATTATGTGCCAAACATCCACCCCGAATAACCACCCTCCTTACAATTTTCACTTAAGTAACTGTCCTGTCTTATGTAACCAAACATAACATATTATACTCATTTGAGTGTCCCATATTTTTGTTACTATGTTATGTCTAGTCTGAGACCAGCTTGTATTCTCGCCTACCTCTTTCGCTCTCCCAGTATTTCTCTCCCCACTCCCTCTCTCCCTCTCTCATTCACACCCTCCATTTCTCAACCTCACCCACCCGATGCTCCCTTCTTTCTCAGAAACAGTGGGACCCTGTTGAGTTGGGAGTTTGAGTTGAGATTTCAGACGATGAATATTCAATTGGAACAATCTGGCATGAGAGGGTATTTATTTGACCAGAATGTGGCCACATTTCTACCAAATAGGCATGAATTAGTGATGAGCTCTTTAACTGCCCATAATGAGGGGAATGGGAATGTGTAGCAGCCTGGTGGCAGAGAAGCATGTTAGGACATCCCTCTGCAACTATTCACTTATTATAACTGCAACCATGAACATTTTAGAATGATATACTGGATGCAGTAAATATCAAACACACACTCCTGTTATTTACACCAATGTAAAGGTACAGTGTTACGCACGCCTCTAAGAAGAGGGAACGCGACACACCCTGCTACAACTCAACTCCCCATGAAGTGAAAGAGGTATGGACTGTAGGTGCGAGTAAGGATGACAAAGGCAGAGAGAGTGGTACCGTTTACAAGGAATTTATTCCATCACACGGTAATATGGGGAAAAGGGGCTGGACGGAACCAAAGCAAAGAAAGTCAATATCAAAGCTCCCCCTCTCCTACCTTATCTGCCTACCCACTACTTACCTAACGTAGCACCACCTGGTGCCCTAACCAAAATACAAGGGGTGGTCCGCCCAGGTCTTACCTAGTGTGCCTAGACAGTGAATATACTACAGGTATATGTATGCCTGTGGGCCTCTTGCCTAAGCACTCCCTAGGTGCCTTCCCCTTCCCCCCTAGCAGGTTAGCTAATCCTTCCCCTTTTAACCTAATTCCTAACCCTAACCTTAACCCTTACCCCTAACCCCTAGCCTAGCTAACGTAAGCCACCCAGCTAACGTTAGTGTTAGCCACCTAGCTAACATAAGTCACAACAAATTGGAATTCATAACATACAGTATCATACGTATTGGAAATTCGTAACATATTGAACAAATTGCAATTTATAACATATCACACAAATTGGAATTCGTAACATATCATACAAAATGTATGATGGACATCCACAAATAAATACATACCAAACATAATATATCATATTAATTTCAGCATATTAATTTCAGTGTCCCTGTTTTTCATTTACTTTGTTACGTCTACCACTGAGTCCAGGTTTGAGAAAAAGAGGGAGAGAAGAGTTTGAAAGAGAGATGTGCTTTTTTCAGACTAAAAAGTAGAACATAAACACAGCTGGGTGTAATATAAGAGCATTTATTGGCTGCATCTTAATTATTGCTGCCAAGAACTGTTGTGTATATGAAAATGTGAAGTTGACTGATTATCTGAATCAACCCATGCTTTTCAAGGAGGATGTGTGCACTCAAAAACTTGGCAACAGTAATAAAACTTAAGAGTTGTATTCAAATGCGGCACTGAGGGTAAGGTGGTGAAGTGTTCTGATCAAACAGAGTTACAGTGGTCTGTGGTGTACAGAGCGAACGTTACGTATTCAGATGTAGGATCTTAATTTAAGCAAGTTTGCTATGGCAGGAACTAGAGGTCGACCGATTAATTGGAATGGCCGACTAATTGGAGTCGATTTCAAGTTTTCATAACAATCAGTAATAGGCACTTTTGTACACCAATTATGGCCGATTACATTGCACTCCACGAGGAAACTGTGTGGCAAATTGACTACCTGTTATGTGAGTGCAGCAATGAGCCAAGGTAAGGTGCTAGCTAGCATTAAACTTATCTTATAAAAAACAATCAATCTTAACATAATCACTAGTTAACCACACATGGTTGATGATATTACTAGTTTATCTAGCTTGTCCTGCGTTGCATATAATTGATGTGGTGCCTGATAATTGATCATTGAATCACAGCCTACTTTGCCAAATAGGTGATTTAACAGGCGCATTTGCGAAAAAAAGCACTATCGTTGCACCAATATGTACCTAACCATAAACATCAATGTCTTTCTTAAAGTTAATGCACAAGTATATATTTTTAAACCTACATATTTAGATAATATTGTCTGCAAACATGAATTTCTTTTAACTAGGGAAATGGTGTCACTTCTCTTGCGTTCTGTGCAAACAGAGTCAGGGTATATGCAGCAGTTTGGGCTGCCTGGCTCGTTGCGAACTGTGTGAAGACCATTTCTTCCTAACAAAGACTGTAATTAATTTGCCAGAATTGTACATAATTATAACATAACATTGAAAGTTGTGCAATGTAACAGCAATATTTAGACTTAGGGATGCCACCGTTAGATAAAATACGTAACGGTTAAGTATTTCACTGGAAGAATAAACGTTTTGTTTTCGAAATGAAAGTTTCCGGATTTGACCATATTAATGACCTAAGGCTGGTATTTCTGTGTGTTATTATATTATAATTAGGTCTATGATTTGATAGAGCGGTCTGACTAAGCGGTGGTAGGCAGCAGCAGGCTCGTAAGGATTCATTCAAACAGCACTGTCCTGCATTTGCCAGCAGCTCTTCGCTGTGCTTCAAGCATTGCGCTGTTTATGACTTCAAGCCTATCAACTCCCGAGATTAGGCAGGCAATACTAAAGTACCTATTAGAACATCCAATAGTCAAAGGTATATGAAATACAAATGTAGAACCGGACCGTGGATCATCGCCAGAGGCTCTGGACTGCGGATCATTGCCGGAGGCCCCGGACTGGGGACCGTCGCCGGAGACCCCGGACTGGGGACCGTCGCCGGAGACCCCGGACTGGGGACCGTCGCCGGAGACCCCGGACTGGGGACCGTCGCCGAAGGCCCAGGACTGGGGACCGTCGCCGGAGGCCCCGGACTGGGGACCGTCGCCGGAGGCCCCGGACTGGGTACTGTTGCCGGAAGCTCTGGACTGTGGAAGCGCACTGGAACCCTGATGCGTGGTGCCGGAACTGGTGGTACCGGGCTGAGGACACGCACCTCAGGGCGAGTGCGGCGAAGAGGCACAGGCCGTACTGGACTGTGGAAGCGAAAAATGGCTACCTAAATATGATCCCCAATCAGAGACAACGATAAACAGCTGCCTCTGATTGGGAACCATATCAGGCCACCATAGACGTAAATCACCTAGACCTACAACAACCCTTGACATACAAAAACCCTAGACAATACAAAAACTAACGTACCCACCCAAGTCACACCCTGACCAAACCAAAATATAAAGAAAACCGAGGTCAGGGCGTGACACCGAGAGTGTCATCTGATGAAGAAAATCAAAGGTTAGTGATTCATTTTATCAATATTTCTGCTTTTTGTGACTTCTCTCTTTGGTTGGAAAATCGCTGTATGCTTTCTGTGACTAGTTGCTGACCTAACATAGTGATATGTTCTGCTTTCGCCGAAAACTTTTTTGAAATCGGACACTGTGGTTGGATTAACGAGAATCCTATCTTTAAAATGGTGTCTAATACTTGTATGTTTGAGAAAATGTAATTATGAGATTTCTGTTAATTGAATTTGGCGCCCTGCAATTTCATTGGCTGTTGGCGAGGGGTTCCGCTAGCGGAAACGTTTGGTTGGAGTCAATGCAGCTAAAGGTGGCACAACCAGTTATTGAGTGTAACGGGGCAATTACTTTTTCACACAGTGGCATTGGGTGTTGCATAATTTTGTTCATCAAATAAATGAAAAAAGTATGTAATTGTTGTGTTATTTGTTCACTCAGGACCATTTACATAATATTAGGTTTTGGTTGAAGATATAACATTCAGTATCAAAAACATGCAAAAGTAGAGAAAATTAGAAAGGGGGCACATACTTTTTAACAGCAATGTATGTTGTTTCTATATCATGAACATAATTTGTGTTATAAGCAGTTTTAAGTGGCTAAGATACCGTAGACATGAATGTGTGTTTTGGATCAATATCTTGCTGCATGAGGTTCCCCAAACCATCACACTACCACCACCATGCTTGACCGTTGGTATGAGGTTCTTACTGTGAAATGCAGTGTTTGATTTTCGCCAGGCATAATGGGACCCATGTCGTCCAAAAAGTAATATTTTTGACTAATCTGTCCATAGAACATTCTCTCAAGAGTCATGATGATCATCCAGGTGCCTCCAAGTGCTTTTTGGCAAACTTAAGTCAACCTTTTGGATGAGATGGGTTGTCTCCATGAATTAAGGCTTTCATCATAAAAAGAAGAAAAGGGATGTTTGGGCTCCCCGTTGGACGCTTCATGCACGATATTTTACTCTCTCCAAAACACAGGCCAGAAACACTTCTGTTGGGGATGTTGGGGGCTTTATTGTCAGACTTAGACAATGCCATTATGCTCCATTTCACTTCACTTTGAAGAATGCTGTGGCTGCACGTGGCAAAGCTATGCTCAGACAAAAATGCAAGAAAACTAATTGCACCAACAACAAATTAAGCCACAGTGCAGCAGCACGATTTCTTACAAACACCATAAAATACATATTTGCTTTAAAACATCTGTCTTAAAAATATAAATTATGAACGGTAATTAACTGACTTTATTTTACAAATGCAGTATAAGAACGCATCTGAAAATCTGTCAACATTAACTCTGTTATTAATAGAATGTGGTGTCACATCAATTTCTCTTATCTAATTGTACATTCTCCACTTCCTTCTGCTTCCTATCAGTGATTGAGGCAGAGGTCCTGTGGGTAAGGTTATGCTCTGAATATCATGGGTTAACCAAAGGCCAACTGTCATGCAGTTACACGCTTGGAGAAATACGAGAACTTTGGAGACACTTACAGTATAATCTGTTAGTATCTTAAAACGTAGTGTATGCTCGTGTGTGTGGTTTGCGTGTGTGAGCTTTCTGAGAGGTTCTCCTGTTGGGGTGTAGACCAGCTTTAGACAATACCAAAGTTGTATATATAATCAACTCTGACTCTCTCCTTTGACATTCTACAAAACAATTCTTTACAAACAATAGCCTGCTGGCTTCTCAGAGAGAGAGAGAGAGAGTCTGTCTGTCTGTCTGTCTGTCTGTCTGTAAATATGAGGCAGAGCATACCCAGACGTTGTTCTTTAGATGTTGGTTATGTTTGTCTTGTTTACAAATGCAGCACTGCACAGATTCCTCATATTCAAGTCGGTTTCCCTCCACAAATCTATGTATACACAGAGCTCCACAGAACAACAATGTCATTCTTTTTCATGTCTATGACAGATTAGTACGACATCGATGCGGTAAAGAGGTCAATGGAATTCAGACACGGGGGGTTAGAATAAGGACACCTTCATTGGCGCACATTCCAAAAATCTGATCTTACAAAGTTGATATTCGTAAAATCAGTCATGATGTAGGTGTTCCAATAGGCCCAAAATGTGGTCACTAAAATCCAATTTGGATATATTTGACTGTTTTCGCTGGATAATATTCAGAAGTTTTCCTTTTTTGGGCTTAGAAAAAATGACTACTAAATGCTAACTCCAGTTCGTATAAGCTGGTAGAATAGCTAGCCATATAGAAATAGGTGGTGGTAGTTGAAGCCGTTTTTAAGTGTATTGCAGTTGATTGGTAAAGCCATGGACAGTATTGGGGTTGACATCCATTTAAACTGCCGGGCCTCGCTACACCCCTTACCATGCAAATGAGCAGCCATGTTGACTGCAACATTCTGACAGTCAAATAAATACATTTAATATACGCTATCAGAAGGAATAATAATTTGGTTGTGTTCATGAAGGTCTTGGGTAACATTAGAACATGAAAAATGAATTTATTTAAAAGAACACAAAAGCATTTTCATTAGTTTATGTTACTGTAGGTGCCCTGTGCTCACATGTGGAGTGCAAAGGAACAGCAGATATTCTTGGAAAAAGTGATATATTGAAAAACAGCTAGTATCTTCAATTCTGAGAGTTATTTAGCAAACGTAAGTGTTTTGGAAACCTCAGAATCTGCTTGTTATGATACTGTAAAGAAATCAAAATGTCTTATGTCATGTCCTCTTAATAATGTTTACATATCTTACATTAATCATTACTCATCTCATATGTATAAATCGTATTCTACACTATTCTAAGGTATCTTAGTCACGTAATGTTTACATACATACTGTTGAAATCGGAAGTTTACATACAGTTAGGTTGGAGTCATTAAAACTTGTTTTTCAACCACTCCAAAAATGTCTTGTTAACAAACTATAGTTTTGGCAAGTTGGTTAGGACATCTACTTTGTTCATGACACGTAATTTTTCCAACAATTGTTTACAGACAGATTATTTCACTTATAATTCACTGTATCACAATTGCAGTGGGTCAGAAGTTTATATACACTAAGTTGACTGTGCCTTTAAACAGCTTGGAATATTCCAGAGAATTATGTCACGGCTTTAGAGGCTTCTGATAGGCTAATTGACATAATTTGAATCAATTGGAGGTGTAACTGTGGATGTATTTCAAGGCCTACCTTCAAACTCAGTGCCTCTTTGCTTGACATCATTGGAAAATAATTAGAAATCAGCCAAGATGTCAGAAAAAAAATTGTAGACCTCCACAAGTCTGGTTCATCCTTGGGAGCAATTTCCAAACACCTGAAGGTACGACGTTCATCTGTACAAACAATAGTACGCAAGTACAAACACCATGGGACCACTCAGCCGCATTACCACTCTGGAAGGAGACGTGTTCTGTCTCCTAGAGTTGAACGTACTTTGGTGCAAAAAGTGCAAATTAATCCCAGAACAACAGCAAAGGACATTGTGAAGATGCTGGAGGAAACAGGTACAAAAGCATCTATATTCACAGTAAAACGAGTCCTATATCGACATAACCTGAAAGGCCGCTCAGCAAGGAAGAAGCCACTGCTCCAAAACCGCCATGAAAAAGCCAGACTACGATTTGCAACTGCACATGGGGACAAAGATCGTACTTTTGGAGAAATGTCCTCTGGTCTGATGAAATAAAAATAGAACTGTTTGTCCATAATGACCATCATTATGTTTGGAGGAAAAAGGGGGATGCTTGCAAGCCGAAGAACACCATCCCAACTGTGAAGCACGGGGGTGGCAGCATCATGTTGTGGGGGTGCTTTGCTGCAGGAGGGACTGGTGCACTTCACAAAATAGATGGCAAGTAAAATTACGTGGATATTTTGAAGCAACATCTCAAGACATCAGTCAGGAATTTAAAGCTTGGTCGCAAATGGGTCTTCCAAATGGACAATGACCCCAAGCATACTTCCAAAGTTGTGGCAAAATGGCTTAAGGACAACAAAGTCAAAGTATTGGAGTGGCCATCACAAAGCCCTGACCTCAATCCTATAGAAAATGTGTGGGCAGAACTGAAAAAGCGTTTGCGAGCAAGGAGTCCTTCGAACCTGACTCAGTTACACCAGCTCTGTCAGGAGGAATGGGCCAGTATTCACCCAACTTATTGTGGGAAGCTTGTGGAAGGCTACCCGAAACGTTTGACCCAAGTTAAACAATTTGAAGGCAATGCTACTAAATACTAATTGAGTGTATGTAAACTTCTGACCCACTGGGAATGTGATGAAAGAAATAAAAGCTGAAATTAATCATTCTCTCTACTTTTATTTTGACATTTCACATTCTTAAAATAAATGGTGATACTAACTGACCTAAGACAGGGATTTTTTACTAGGATTAAATGTCAGGAATTATGAAAAACTGATTTTAAATGTATTTGGCTAAGGTGTATGTAAATTTCTGAGTTCAACTGTATCTGGCATTAGTCATCTCATATGTATATACTATTCTATGGTATCTCAATGTTTACATATCTTGCATCACTTGTTACGCACGCCTCTGAGAAGAGGGAACGCAACTCCCTGCTACAACTCAACTCTCTGAAGTTCAAGAGGTATGGACTGTAGGTGCGAGTAAGGATGACACAAAAGCAGAATTTACCGTTATTAGAATTTATTTTCTTACACGGTAATATGGGGAAAAGGGGCTGGACGGAACCAAAGCAAAGAAAGTAAATATCAAAGTTCCCCCTCTCCTATCTAACCTGCCTACCCACTTAACTTACCTAACTTAGCACCGTCTGGTGCCCTAACCAAAATACAGGGGGTGGTCCGCCCAGGTCTTACCTAGTGTGCCTAGACAGTAAATATACTACGGGTATATGTATGCCCGCGGGCCTCTTGCCTAAGCACTCCCAAAGTGCCTTCTCCTTCCCCCCTGGGAACAAATGAAACAGAGTAATTATTAATGATTTCACAAACACTCACAACAACAGTACATACCACACTTTCTGATACACAACCCACACTATATCACAATCTAATTTTTCTCTCTCTCAATCTCCAAATCTCTCCTCTCTCAATCTTTACTCTCTTGGGCAGAACACTGGCTTTTATCTTCAGGTGGCAATGGTGATTAGAGTCAGCTGCTTCTTGACGAGGGGGCGGGGTCAGCTCCAATCACCAATTAGCCTGGGGTTGACCAATCAGCTGGTTGGGGAGTATTTCAGGAAGCCATCTCCTGAAACACACACACTAAAATACAAAACAGAACACAGAAACTGGGGAACGTAACACGCCCACCACAAAAATTGCAAACATACAGTTTGTAATAACAAAAACCAACGCTTCCCCAGTTAGTAAACCCGTGATAGAGCGTCAGCAACCACATTCGCTGAGCCCTTCACATAGGCTATCTGTACATTATATCCTTGTACAATCAGAGCCCACCGCATAAGGCGGCGGTTCTGATTGTACATTTGCTTTAAGAACACTAAAGGATTATGGTCCGTGAAGACCATTACAGGAAAGGCACTGGATCCCACATATACCTCAAAGAACTGTAAGGCTAGCAATAAAGCTAGCGTCTCTTGTTCAATTGTGGAGTACCTTGACTGACACGAGTTGAACTTACGGGAGAAGAAACTGACGGGCCGATCCACTCCGTCTTCATCTTCCTGTAAGAGAACCGCACCCACCCCCACTATACTAGCGTCAACCTCCAACTTAAAAGGTTTGTCAAAGTTGGGGGCGGCAAGCACTGGGGCACTACAAAGTAGCGCTTTAGCGGACTCAAACGCATGGTTACAGTCCTTGGACCACCTAAATGGTACCTTGGGACTAAGCAGAGATGAAAGGGGAGCTACTACCGTCGAGAAATTCTTACAGAATGTACGATAGTACCCTACCATCCCTAGGAATCTGCGCAACTGGCGTCGAGTCATGGGAGCAGGAAAAGCAACAATTGCCTCCACCTTGCCAGTTACTGGGCGCACTTGACCTCGTCCCACTTGTTTCCCTAAGTAAGTCACCGTAGCCTTCCCAAACTCACACTTGGCCAAATTGAGGGTTAAAGAAGCATTCTCCAACCGCTGAAACACACTTTTCAAAGTGGAGAGATGATCAGACCAAGTAGACGAATGTATCACCACATCATCAAGGTATGCAGTACAATTTGGCACATCTGCAAACACAATGTTAACTAGACGCTGAAAAGTAGCAGGTGCATTACACATGCCAAAGGGCATCACAGTGTATTGTACAAAGTTATCAGGCGTAACAAAAGCCGATATGTCAGAAGCTCTAGAGGTCAGAGGCACCTGCCAATAACCTTTTAACAAATCTAACTTACTAACGTAAGCAGCAGAGCCAATTCTATCAATGCAGTCATCTAATCGAGGTAGAGGAAAAGAATCAGACTTTGTAACTGCATTTACTCGACGATAGTCCGTGCATAAGCGGGACGTACCGTCAGGCTTAGGAACAAGAATACATGGGGAACTCCAGGAGCTGTTACTGGGTTTTGCCATGTCATTCTGTAATAAATAAGCTACCTCACTTTTCATTACCTCCCTTTTCTTTGTATTAACCCGGTACGGATGCTGACGTATAGGAGCAGCGTTGCCCACATCCACGTCATGTTCCAAGATGGACGTGCGACTTGGAACGTCCTGAAACACACTGAGAAAACTGTTTATCAATAGGATAAGGTCCTTAGTTTGATCGTTATCCAAATGTTCCATTTGAGAGGGTAACTTCTTCAGCATCTCTGAATTACATAGGCGTTCACACTGCTGTAACGTATGGCGTAACTCCAACCCATCCTCCTTATCCTCCTCTAGGTCCCAGCCAGGCTTCAGCACCACCGCAGCCACACTGGAGACGGCGGGCTGGACCGGCTTACTTGAGGAGCTGTGTGGAGAGTCACGTACATAATATTCTTTTAGCATGTTAACATGACACACACGGGAAGAACGCCTTCGATCTGGGGTCTTTATCACATAGTTTGTGTCACTGAGTTTCTTTTCCACCAAATATGGTCCAGAAAAACGTGCTGACAGAGATGAGCCAGGAATTGGCAACAAAACTAAAACTTGATCCCCTGGTGCAAAAGAACGGCCAACAGCCTTTTTGTCATAATGCACCTTCATGCGTTTTTGCGAAGAGGAAAGAGACTTTTGGGCTAACGCACATGCGGCGTGCAGTCTCTCCCGCATTTTACTGACATAATCCAACACATTTTTAGGGGCGCTACTGGGTGTAGGAGATAAGATATGCTCCTTCAACACTTTCAGCGGACCCCTTGGGGTATGTCCAAACACAAGGTCAGCAGGGCTAAACCCTAAGGACTCTTGTATCGTTTCCCTAATAGCAAATAGGACAAAGGGCACCCCCTCATCCCAATCGGTACTGGTATCCATACAATACTTGCGTAGCATTGCCTTCAGCGTCTGATGCCAGCGTTCGAGAGCCCCTTGACTCTCTGGATGATACGGACTTGAGACCTGATGGGAAATACACAATGTCTTTAACACATTTGAAAACATTTTGGACATAAAGTTGGATCCTTGATCAGTTTGGATTACTTTAGGGAGTCCAAACGTAGAGAAGAACTTCACCAGTGCCTTCACCACAGTCTTAGCCGTAATAGTACGGAGAGGAATAGCCTCTGGGTATCGAGTAGCACTGCACATTATTGTTAATAGGAACTGGTTACCTGACCTGGTTTTCGGCAATGGACCTACACAATCAACTATCACTCTTTCAAACGGTTCCCCCACCACAGGAATCGGGTAGAGCGGTGCTCTAGGAACTGTTTGATTCGCTTTCCCAGTGAGTTGACATACGTGACATGTTTTACAAAATTGGACCACGTCAGACTTCAAACCTGGCCAGAAAAAATGAACGAAGGACCCGGTTATAAGTCTTTGTGATCCCCAAATGTCCAGACCACGCCTGGTCATGGGCGAGTGACAGCACCTGCTGTCGGAACGGTGTAGGAACAACCACTTGACACACTTCACTCCAGTCATTAACGGTGTCATGAGCTGCCCATTTACGCATCAAAACTCCTGCTTCCATAAAGTAGGCAGTCTCTCTAGTTTTAGCTTCTTCAATGGAAATTACCGAAGCAAAACACTTACGAAGACTGGTGTCTCCTTTTTGACATTCAATCACCTTCTCAGGGGTGACAGACAAAAGAATGTCATGTAATTGGGGCGCGATTTCGCAGTCCCCTTCCTTAGTTTTTACAGGAGTAAAAACTGTCGGACTTGCAGAAGGAATACTCGGTGCATTTTCTTCTACTTCAACATTCTCAAAAATGGAACTAGCCAAATCCACCACATCTCCAAGCTTGCGAGATTGTGCCCTCGTTAAGACACAAGCAGGAAAAACATGTGGAAATGCTTGAACCAATTTCTCATCTGCAATTTTAATTTCTGGATTGTCTACTACCTCTAATACAGGAGTAACGTTACCACCAGCAATATCATTCCCTAATAGCAATGTGACTCCTTTTACTGGCAGTGTAGACACTACACCAACACGGAAACGTCCTGATACCAAGTCTGACACTAAGTGGACCCAGTGTAATGGTACAGGTACTGTTTTTGTCTCTATCCCCTGTAATATAACATGCGAGCCACAATACGTTTCAGGAGACCAGGGTAAAGCATCAGTAATAATTACTGACTGCGCCGCCCCGGTGTCTCGTAAGATTTTAATTGGCTTTTGATCAGCTTGTTCTCCAGTTAAGGAAACACAACCGGCAGAAATAAACGGAGCATAAACAGGATCCGGTTTCTCAAATGCTGAATCAATACCTCGGACCAACGGACGAGCCAAAGACTTGACTAAACCCAAACTTTTCCTTTTTGGGGACAGTGACTGGGACTGTTTCGGTTTATTTTTCAAAACTGGGCAGTCCGCAATCACGTGACCCTTTTGGTGACAGTAAAAACATTCACGGATCTCATGAAAAGGCTTGTCAGAGGAAAAGCGACCTGAATGAGGCACTGATGACGTAATCAGTCTACCTTCAAAACGAGGTGCACCAAAGACAGTCTTGTGTGTCAAAGCGTACTCATCTGCCAACACTGCTGCCTGGGCCAATGTCACCACTTTCTGTTCATTTAAATGAACTACAATTCTATCAGGGAGGTTACTTTTAAAATCCTCCAACAGCATCAACTCCCGAATATCAGCAAAGGTTTTAGCTTTGCTGGCTGAACACCATCGATTAAACAGAGACTCTTTGTCCCTAGCAAACTCAACAAAAGTACGGTGAGAGGGTTTCTTGTGGTTCCTGAAGCGCTGTCTATAAGCTTCAGGCACCAACTCATAAGCCCGCAACACGGTATTTTTAACTGTTTCGTAATGTAAACTGTCTTCCAGGGAGAGAGCAGCTACTACTTCCTGGGCTTTCCCAGACAATTTACATTGTAACAGGAGAGGCCAAACCTCGAGTGGCCAATGCAGCGCAGCGGCCACACGCTCAAATGCAGAAAAATAGGAATCCACTTCCGACTCTCGGAATGGTGGGACTAAAGCTATATTTTTACTTACATCAAAGTGGGCTTGATGCTGAGCAGCTTTTGGAGTCGTACCGGAGCCAGCTTCTATCTCCAGTTGTCGGATCCTCACCTCCTTGTCGGCTTCTATTTTCCTAATTTCAAGATCAAAATGCATTTGTCTCTCTTTATCTTTTTGCTCCATTTCTAACCGGGCCAGCCTCACCTTTAGCCTAGCGGTCGCGTCTGAACGACCTGAAGCAGAAGATAAAGGATCGAATCGAGGCAATGTAACGGGGGTACGAGCAACCCCTTCCTCCGCCCTGTCCTCCGACTTGGCATCAGAAGGTCTACCCGTCTCCTCTCCTTGCAATGAGAGAATTCTTTCTCTCACTAAACCCTCCCTGACTAGCACCAAAAGCTCAGCCTTTAGGGCTTTCTCAGGGATAACAAATCCATAATGGTCAGCTATAGCTATAAGGTCTACTTTTCGAAACCTCACCAAACAATCAATAGAGGGCGCTTCAATGAACTTGGAGATGGCTGAGGCAGCCATCTTGTACACAACAATCTACTGAAAACACAAACTAAACAAGTCATCCAAACTCACAACCTACCATCACACCTCAATCACTAACCACAGAGAGCTCAGTGCAGCAGGGTCCGGTGGGTTTAATGGAATCCCGGATGAGCCCCCATTATGTTACGCACGCCTCTGAGAAGAGGGAACGCAACTCCCTGCTACAACTCAACTCTCTGAAGTTCAAGAGGTATGGACTGTAGGTGCGAGTAAGGATGACACAAAAGCAGAATTTACCGTTATTAGAATTTATTTTCTTACACGGTAATATGGGGAAAAGGGGCTGGACGGAACCAAAGCAAAGAAAGTAAATATCAAAGTTCCCCCTCTCCTATCTAACCTGCCTACCCACTTAACTTACCTAACTTAGCACCGTCTGGTGCCCTAACCAAAATACAGGGGGTGGTCCGCCCAGGTCTTACCTAGTGTGCCTAGACAGTAAATATACTACGGGTATATGTATGCCCGCGGGCCTCTTGCCTAAGCACTCCCAAAGTGCCTTCTCCTTCCCCCCTGGGAACAAATGAAACAGAGTAATTATTAATGATTTCACAAACACTCACAACAACAGTACATACCACACTTTCTGATACACAACCCACACTATATCACAATCTAATTTTTCTCTCTCTCAATCTCCAAATCTCTCCTCTCTCAATCTTTACTCTCTTGGGCAGAACACTGGCTTTTATCTTCAGGTGGCAATGGTGATTAGAGTCAGCTGCTTCTTGACGAGGGGGCGGGGTCAGCTCCAATCACCAATTAGCCTGGGGTTGACCAATCAGCTGGTTGGGGAGTATTTCAGGAAGCCATCTCCTGAAACACACACACTAAAATACAAAACAGAACACAGAAACTGGGGAACGTAACACACTCATCTCATATGAATATACTTTATTCTATACTATTCTACTGTATCTTAGTTTGTTCCGCTCGCTTTGTTATCGCTCGTCCATAATTCATTCCTTCTTAGATTTGTGTGTATGGGGTATATGTTGTGTAATTTGTTAGAAATATTTTTTTTTATGGCTTGGGGGCAGTATTTCAATGTCTGGATGAGAAGCGTGCCCAAAGTAAACTGCCTGTTACTCCGGCCCAGAAGCTAGGATATGCATATAATTAGATTTGGATAGAAAACCCTCTAAAGTTTCCAAAACTGTTAAAATAATGTGAGTATGGCAGGCAAAAATATGAGGAAAATCCATCCAGGAAGTGGGATTTTTTTATGTGGGTATATTCAATTGAATGCCTATAGAGTATCTAATGGGTTAGGACCCAGATTGCAGTTCCTATGGCTTCCACTAGATGTCAACAGTCTTTAGACATTGTTTCAGGCTTGTTTTCTGAAAAATTAATAAGATTGAGACCTTTCTGTCAGTGGACTGAGTAAGAATGCAGAGCTGGTTTGCGCGCATTACCGAGTGCGCGCCCTTCGTTGTTTTTCCTTTCTATTGAAGACACTATTGTCCGGTGAAATATTATCGATTATTTAGACAATTGACAACCTGTCGATTAATTATAAACATCGTTTGACATGTTTCGACAAACTTTACCAGTACTATTAGAATGTATTCCGTCTGCATGTTTTGACCGCCTTTGAGCCAGTGGATTACTGAACAAAACGCACCAACAAAGCTGAGTTTTTGGGACATAAAGAGGGACTTTATTGAACAAAACAGACATTTATTGTGTAGCTGGGACTCTTGTGACTGCAACAATATGAAGAGATTCAAAGGTAAGGGATTAATTGTATGGCAATTTCTGACTTTTGTAAATCCTTTACTTGTTTGTTAAATGTTTTAATGATTTTGTAAGCAGGACGTTGTCCTCAGATAATCGCATGGTATGCATTCGCCGTAAAGCCTTTTTGAAATCTGACAAAGCGGCTGGATTAGCAAGAAGTTCATCTTTAAGCCAATGTATAGCACTTGTATTTTTTTATGAATGTTTATTATGACTATTTCTGTATTTTGAATTTGGAGCTGGGCAATTTCTACGGATGTTGTCGAGGTGGGTCGCTAGCGGAACGCCTGAGCCAGAAAGGATATTACTTGTTAGATATTATTGCACTATCGGAGCTAGAAGTACAAGGATTTTGCTACACCCGCAATAACATCTGCTAATCACGTGTAAGTGACTAATAACATTTGATTTGATTTGACATGAAAAATTGCTAAAAAGCAACACATTTGAAGTTTAGACCTAACCCCAATTGAGATGTTGTGGAAGGACTTGAAACGTGTAGTTCATGCTTGAAAACCCACAAATGCCCTTGAGTTAAAGCAGTGCTGCATGGAAGAGTGTACCAAAATACCTCCACAACGACGTGAGAGAATGATCAACGACAACAGAAAGCATTTGGTTGGTTTTCATAGCAGCTAAAAGTGACACAACCAGTTATTTGGATAATGCTTGGGCTCTCATCGAAGAGAGAAGTTTGTTCGGCTCATCTAGCTAATCCTTGCTTGACATTAGCATAGTGTAAGGGGCAATTAATTCTTCACAGGGGCATCGGGTGTTGCATAACTTTGTTTATGGAATAAATGAAATAAGTATGTCATTGATATGTTATTTGTTCATTCAGGTTCCCTTGATCTAATATTAGGCTTTGGTTGAAGCTCTGATAACATTCAGTATCAAAAATATGCAAATGTAGAGAAAATTAGAAAGAGTTAAATACTTTTTCCCAGCACTGTAAGTGTGAAACATTGCACTGGGTACATGTTACATGAAATGGAATACACATGACATAGCTTAAAAAAACAACATGAAGGTACAGATATATTTGCACCTTTGCACTGTTATAATGGAGTGCAATGGAGCAGAATGTTCCGTTTTCTCTTTTCAAAACTGGTTGAATGGTTAAATTTACATTGTAGGTACCTGAAACTTACCACAACTTACCACACATGAACCAGAACCCCTTACCTCCAACCAAATTAATTAGAATTTTCAATAATTTAGTCCAGGCTCTTTTTGACTTTGAAGTCAAAAATCTTAATTTCAGATTAGATTTGTTTTCTTTCTTGATCCTGTGCAGTTGTAAATCAAACAAATAACGTTTTAAAAAAAACTTATATTAGAAATAGTGAATCATGCAAGGGTGCCAATATATTTGACCACATCTTTATATAAGTAGTCAGTTATTAGTAGTCAGTTACTAATAGCAGTTTTCTGTTACTTAGGGTTACAAAATTCCGGTAACTTTCCCAAAATGTTCTAGTTTTCTGTTTCTGGAATCAGGATGGAATAATCAGGAAATATGGGAATTGTCCAACTGTGCTTTCTGGAAAACCTGGTAATTTTGGGGAAGTTTCCGGAAATGTGCAACCTTACTGAAGTCCAGCTCAATGGATCTGAACAGAACCTACTCCAATAATGTGCCAGAACAATGTTGTCCACACAGCACAGCCACAGACCCGTTACTGTGCATAATGCCACATCTTTCATCTGGTGACATGTGGGGGGCCCTGGAGCATACAGCAGCCCAGTCCAGTCTGGACACAGAGTCACAGGCCCCTATATGGATGCTCCCCTTTCATCTCCTGTCACATGTCACCTCTGCACACACCCTCCCCCTCCATGCCCACTCTCTGTACCCCTACTACTTCTATGACGTCTGAACTTCCTCTCCTCATCAACTCTCGCCTCCCCAACCACCATGGCATGACCGACCAGGGGGGTTGCACTCCTGACCCACCATTTAGGAAACACTGGATTAAACTAAGGACTGAATTCTGATTGAAAAATAAATAGAAGCAGCACCTGCAGAGCTGCAGTATAGAACGTCTCCTTTGTCTGTCTGAACGTCTCCTTTGTCTGTCCACTCCACTCCATGGTGGAGTGGAGTGGATAAGGAAAGATGAATGGGGCCAGTGTGTGTGTGTGTCTCTGCGTATGTGTTTGTGTGTGTGGGTGTGCATGTGTGTGTGCGTGTCTGTGTGTGTGTGTAATGAAACAGATTATTTCTATCTGTCAGACAGGACATCCTGCTAACAGTTCGGGCCATATGGGGCTGAGTGCTGTGATGGAATGAACACATGCTGTGTTTCAGATGAATAAATCTTAGCTAAATAAACACGTTGTGCCTTCATGAGTTCACTCAGCAGATTCCTTCATCCTAGCCTCATTTCAAATGAAATGATTGGAGGTTTAGATTTAGATTTGAGAACTGGGAATGTAGCCACGTGTTTACGTTTAAGGTGTAGAAGTGGTACAGTCTGTTAGTTGTTCCAAGGTGTAGCCCTGGCATGTCCCATATTGGGTAGAAGATGAAAGTAGCCTAACGTATTAAAAGTAGTCAAATAGCAGTTTGTTGGTCTTAGCCTGCCTGGTGTGGTCTGATCCTCTAGGTCTAGAGTGGAAAAGCTCTCAGAAAGATGACTGATGAACCCTATTTGAACAAGAAGGCAGGGTCACTGAGCGTAGGGTATACCACTGTGAATTCAGGTATACCCTCTGTCCAGAATGGCTCAGACCCAGTTCCTTGGCATTTTGGTCACAGAGAGCGAGAACCAGCCCACATCTACAGACTGATACAAGCATGCATGCACGTACACAGACGCGCGCACGTTCACCCGAGGGGCAGGGAATGGTTCTGGAAATGCTTTTAGGATTTGCGGAACCAGCGAGTGTTGATTTTAAATGAGCTTGAGTCATTTTCAGGGTTCTGCTGAAAGGTGTGTAAGTGTGTGTGTGTGTCTACATACCGTTTGTACACTGAACAAAAATATAAATACAATGTTTGCAATGTACACTGTACACTGTGCACAGATCTGCTAGCTACATTGCCACCAAATATTCAATGACATTCTAATCTGCCTCCGTGCTAGGATGTGACTGTCTGGAGCAAAACCTATACATGGAGTCTCTGGTACACTGCCATGTCCTATGAGAAGTTGGTATGTGATTGAGCCAATAACTTGATGGTAACTTAGCAATAACTTATAACCAATAATGACTTAGTTCTCATTGCAAGGAAAGAGGGATTTCCTGTACTCCAGTTGATTATGGAAGGGATGCCTGTCATATTGTTCATGAATCATAGATATTGTCTACAAAACTGCAGGCATACCACTTAAAACAATACTATAGTATACCTTGGTATAAATACTATATTACATACTGGGTGGTTCGAGCCCTGAATGCTAATTGGCTGACAGCCGTGGTATATTAGAATGTATACCACAGGTATGACAAAACAATTATTTTTACTGTTCTAATTACGTTGGTAACCAGTTTATCCTGTTGATGACAGAGGGCGCTGTTTTCACTTTGGGGGAAAATCGTGCCCAATTTAAACGGCCTCGTACTCAATTCTTGCTCGTACAATATGCATATTATTATCACTATTGGATAGAAAACACTCTCTAGTTTCTAAAACCGTTTGAATTATATCTGTGAGTAAAACAGAACTCCTTTTGCCTCAAACTTCCTTTTGCAGCAAAATCTGAAATCGATGCACTGTTCTAGGGCCTGCCTATTAAAGTCCTTGATATTTATTAGTTTAGATGCACTTCATACGTCTTCCACTAGATGTCGACAAGCAGTGAGAGAAGAAATTGAATGTGTAACTTGATCTGGTGTCGAATAATAGCTCTCGGCATGACGTGTCACCAGTTTCCTGTTTTCTGGAGAGCGCGTGAAGGGACATGGATTTGCCTTCTGATAAGCTGTCGTTATGGACGACTAATATCTCCGGCTTTGATTTTATTTGATACATGTGACAATATCATCATAAAGTATGTTTTTTCAATATAGTTTAATCAGATTATTGAAATTTTTTCGGGAGTTTTGCCGTGTTCCGTTCTCTGAGTTTGTTGACGATGGAGAGATTCGCGCCACTTGGCAAGTGTGCTTGCTAAATCGAGAGGGAAAAAGGCCGTTCTAAAACCAAACAACGATTGTTCTGGACAAAGGACCCCTTGTACAACATTCTGATGGAAGATCAGCAAAAGTAGGACCCATTTTATGATGTTATTTCATATATCTGTCGTACATGTGAACTAGTAGTTTTTGGGCACGCTCTCGCCATAACGTAAACTGCATATCGTAATGAAGTTATTTTTAGAATTCTAACACGACGATTGCATTAAGAACTAGTGTATCTATCATTTCCTCTACAACATGTATTTTTTAGTTATGTTTATGAATAGTTATTTGGTCAGAATATGTGTGTCAGAAAAAGTGTCCGAAAAATATCCGGACGTTGTGGGAAAAAGCTGCTACGTTAGCACAATGTATAACCACTGATTTCAGCTCTAAATATGCACATTTTCGAACAAAACATAAGTGTATGTATAACCTGATGTTATAGGACTGTCATCTGATGAAGCTTATCAAGGTTAGTCAAAAATTATATATCTTTTGCTGGTTTATTCGCTATCGCTAACGTGCCTATTGCTATCGCTAACGTGCCTTGATGAATGAATGCGGTAGTGTGGTAGGCTATTGTAGTAAGCTAATATAATGCTATATTGTGTTTTCGCTGTAAAACACTTTAAAAAATCGGAAATATTGGCTGGATTCACAAGATGTTTGTTTTTAATTTGCTATACACCATCGATTTTTCAGAAATGTTTTATGATGAGTATTTAGGTATTTGACGTTGGTGTCTGTAATTACTCTGGCTGCTTCGGTCCTATTTGTGACGGTTGCTGTGATGGTAGCTGCAATATAAAACTGATTTATACCTCAAATATGCACATTTTTCGAACAAAACAGATTTATTGTATAACATGTTATAAGACTGTCATCTGATGAAGTTGTTTCTTGGTTAGTTTGGTTGGTTCTTGGTTAGTTAGGTTGGCTTTGTGCATGCTACCTGTGCTGTGAAAAATGTCTGTCCTTTTTTGTATTTGGTGGTGAGCTAACATAAATATATGTGGTGTTTTCGCTGTAAAACATTTTAAAAATCGGACATGTTGACTGGATTCACAAGATGTGTATCTTTCATTTGCTGTATTGGACATGTTAATGTGTGAAAGTTAAATATTTCAAAAAAATATCTTTTGAATTTTGCGCTCTGCCTTTTCAGTGGAATGTGGGAGGAGTTCCACTAGCGGAAAGCCAGAACCAGACAGGTTAAAATAGCAGTAAGGCATGAGGGGTTGTGGTATATGGCCAATATACCACAGCTAAGAGCTGTTCTTAGGCACGACGCATCGTGGAGTGTCTGGTCACAGCCCTTAGCCGTTGTATATTGACCATATGCCACAAACCCCCGAGGTGCCTTATTGCTATTATAAACTTGTTACCAACGTAATTAGAGTGTAACGTCCTGACCAGAGTTCTTATGTGTTGTGCTTGTTTTAGTGTTGGTCAGGACGTGAGCTGGGTGGGCATTCTATGTTGTGTGTCTAGTTTGTCTGTTTCTGTGTTCAGCCTAATATGGTTCTCAATCAGAGGCAGCTGTCAATCGTTGTCCCTGATTGAGAATCATATATAGGTGGCTTGTTTTGTGTTGGGGATTTGTGGGTGGTTGTCTCCTGTGTCAGTGTTTGTGCCACACGGGACTGTGACGGTTAGTACTTTTGTTGTTTTTGTATTCTTGTCTAGTTTTCATGTCATTAAATTATGGAAACTTACCACGCTGCACATTGGTCCTCCGATCCTTCTCGCCTCTCCTCGTCTGATTAGGAGGAAGAGCTAGACTGCCGTTACATAGAGCTTAAGTATACTATGGTATAAATACTATAGTTTCACTGTAGTGTTTTGCAGACTTTACTGTTGTATTCACTACAGTACTTTTGCGGACGTTCCTTGAATACTGTAGTATTAACTTTAGTATACTGTAGTATTTACAGCTAACTATAGTATAAATAGTCTAGTTTAAGAAAGCTGTGGTATTCATTGTAATGTTTTTGCTGACATTACTGTAGTATTTACGAAAGTGTTTTTGTTGAGTTATCTTTGACATTGAAGTTGGGGGCTTTCTCCTTGAGGAAACCTACTGGAGAAACACTAAAAGAGAACATTTCCCATAACCTGTACGTAGGTAGGACTGGGGTCTGAACGGGGAGTTCAGCGCTTCTGCTCTTTTCTACAACCTGTAGGGAACACAATACATGGTCTTTACTTGCCATGTAGGTTTCTCACTTATGGGTAGCACAAATTGAGACATAGAATGGGAATGGGCAGGTTAAATGCAAGTTAAATACTGTAGTATTTACTACAGTTAAAAAAGTGTGGTGTTTTTGCAGACATTACTGTACTATTTAGTACATTTTTTTGTGTGGATATTTCTGTAGTATTTACTTCAGAATTTTACAGTATACTACAAAATTCTACACTAAGTACTACACATGATTGAGGGATATTACAGTGTGTGATATAGTATTCTACAGTATACTATAGTTTACTGCAGAATTCTATAGTAAGTACTGTAGCATTCTATAGTAAACTGTAGTATTTCTTCATGTGGGTATAGCGACTAAAACAAAGACATATTAAAAGTTGATTTGATATACAGTCAGTTGTTGTGACTGGTATGGTACACACACAGGCCTGAAAAAATGCATACCACTCTGTCTCTCTCCTCTCTCAACAACTGTGTCTCGTGTGTATGTGCGTGTGATGTAGAATTCTCTCATGGTGACGGGTCAGTGAAAAGCATTCTGTCATTTGGTGGGAAGCTGATATATTTAATAAATAACACTAATCTCTTCACAGCAGGGCTAAACATGCCAGTGTTTACTTGCTTATTGCACATAAAATACCAACTCTCTAGCTTGCTTTCATGCACAAGCAAAAATTCTCTCTCGCTCTCTCGCTCTCTTTACTCCTCTCCTCTCAGCCAAGTTCAGCTCTCTGGTCGTGAACAGAGCCGGGGAGAAACGAGGGGAGGCGAGGCGTTGCTCTGTGTTGTCTATCTTTGCCAAACAGTGTGTTTTCTCTCTCTCTCTGTTTGTTTGAACATGCTCAAATGAACTCTTCAGGGCCCGTCACTAACTACAATAGTTCTACCCATGTGACCACACAGGACGAAGGATGTTGTTCTTTTTTATCCACGCCTCCAATGTTCTCATGCCCTGAGAAGAGCACAAGATCATCCCGCTGCCATTGCATTTTTATGCCAAAGAACAGCACATAGAGAGAAGGAGATGTCTTTGCATTTGTGGGCTAGGCATTGCCTGTAGGCCGACATACCGTATATAGTTTGGTGACTGAGGGAGGAAGGCAATGGCTTGTTGAGGTGATTCCCTCTAGTGGCTATATGGGATAAGTAAAGAAAATGAAGAGCGCTGTATAAGGATTTCAGTTATTGGAGTGCGCAGGGCCAGAAAACCATACAACTGTAGCTCTCAACTATTCTAATCTAAAGAATTGTTAGATTGATTTATTCTACAATGACAAAGTTGATTATCACAGTGGATGTTTTGTTATCACCCTATAGTCAAATGGATCTGAGGGATTGTAAGATACTATTGAACTTGTATTGCTTGGACTGACATGACAGGAGACAAACTATGTATTGGATAAGGAGTGTCGTGTTGGATAAGGAGTGTCGTGTTGGATAAGGAGGGTCGTGTTGGATAAGGAGGGCCGTGTTGGATAAGGAGGGCCGTGTTGGATAAGGAGGGCCGTGTTGGATAAGGAGGGCCGTGTTGGATAAGGAGGGCCGTGTTGGATAAGGAGGGCCGTGTTGGATAAGGAGGGCCGTGTTGGATAAGGAGGGCCGTGTTGGATAAGGAGTGTCGTGTTGGGGGGTTTCTGCGTGTCAGAAGGGGATTTGCTGTCTATAGACCAGACAGACAGACAGACAGACAGACAGACAGACAGACAGACAGACAGACAGACAGACAGACAGACAGACAGACAGACAGACAGACAGACAGACAGACAGACAGACAGACAGACAGACAGACAGACAGACAGACAGACAGACAGACAGACAGACAGACAGACAGACAGACAGACAGACAGACAGACAGACAGACAGACAGACAGACAGACAGACAGACAGACAGACAGACAGACAGACAGACAGACAGACAGACAGACAGACAGACAGACAGACAGACAGACAGACAGACAGACAGACAGACAGACAGACAGACAGACAGACCGACCGACCAAGTATTTGATACACTGCCGATTTTGCAGGTTTTCCTACTTACAAAGCATGTAGAGATCTGTAATTTTTATCATTGGTACACTTCAACTGTGAGAGACGGAATCTAAAACGAAAATCACATTGTATAATTTTTAAGTAATTAATTTGCATTTTATTGCATGACATATGTATTTGATCACCTACCAACCAGTAAGAATTACGGCTCTCACAGACCTGTTCGTTTTTCTTTAAGAAGCCCTCCTGTTCTCCACTCATTACCTGTATTAACTGCACCTGTTAGAACTCGTTACCTGTATAAAAGACACCTCTCCACACACTCAATCAAACAGACTCCAAACTCTCCACAATGGCCAAGACCAGAGAGCTGTGTAAGGACATCAGTGATAAAATTGTAGACCTGCACAAGGCTGGGATGGGCTACAGGACAATAGGCAAGCAGCTTGGTGAGAAGGCAACAACTGTTGGCGCAATTATTAGAAAATGGAAGAAGTTCAAGATTTACATTTTACATTTACATTTAAGTCATTTAGCAGACGCTCTTATCCAGAGCGACTTACAAATTGGTGCATTCACCTAATGACATCCAGTGGAACAGCCACTTTACAATAGTGCATCTAAATCTTTTAAGGGGGGGGGGGGGGCAGAAGGATTGCTTTATCCTAGGTATTCCTTGAAGAGGTGGGGTTTCAGGTGTCTCCGGAAGGTGGTGATTGACTCCGCTGTCCTGGCGTCGTGAGGGAGTTTGTTCCACCATTGGGGTGCCAGAGCAGCGAACAGTTTTGACTGGGCTGAGCGGGAACTGTACTTCCTCAGTGGTAGGGAGGCGAGCAGGCCAGAGGTGGATGAACGCAGTGCCCTTGTTTGGGTGTAGGGCCTGATCAGAGCCTGAAGGTACTGAGGTGCCGTTCCCCTCACAGCTCCGTAGGCAAGCACCATGGTCTTGTAGCGGATGCGAGCTTCAACTGGAAGCCAGTGGAGAGAGCGGAGGAGCGGGGTGACGTGAGAGAACTTGGGAAGGTTGAACACCAGACGGGCTGCGGCGTTCTGGATGAGTTGTAGGGGTTTGATGGCACAGGCAGGGAGCCCAGCCAACAGCGAGTTGCAGTAATCCAGACGGGAGATGACAAGTGCCTGGATTAGGACCTGCGCCGCTTCCTGTGTGAGGCAGGGTCGTACTCTGCGGATGTTGTAGAGCATGAACCTACAGGAACGGGCCACCGCCTTGATGTTAGTTGAGAACGACAGGGTGTTGTCCAGGATCACGCCAAGGTTCTTAGCGCTCTGGGAGGAGGACACAATGGAGTTGTCAACCGTGATGGCGAGATCATGGAACGGGCAGTCCTTCCCCGGGAGGAAGAGCAGCTCCGTCTTGCCGAGGTTCAGCTTGAGGTGGTGATCCGTCATCCACACTGATATGTCTGCCAGACATGCAGAGATGCGATTCGCCACCTGGTCATCAGAAGGGGGAAAGGAGAAGATTAATTGTGTGTCGTCTGCATAGCAGTGATAGGAGAGACCATGTGAGGTTATGACAGAGCCAAGTGACTTGGTGTATAGAGAGAATAGGAGAGGGCCTAGAACAGAGCCCTGGGGGACACCAGTGGTGAGAGCGCGTGGTGAGGAGACAGATTCTCGCCACGCCACCTGGTAGGAGTGACCTGTCAGGTAGGACGCAATCCAAGCGTGGGCCACGCCGGAGATGCCCAACTCGGAGAGGGTGGAGAGGAGGATCTGATGGTTCACAGTATCGAAGGCAGCCGATAGGTCTAGAAGGATGAGAGCAGAGGAGAGAGAGTTAGCTTTAGCAGTGCGGAGCGCCTCCGTGATACAGAGAAGAGCAGTCTCAGTTGAGTGACTAGTCTTGAAACCTGACTGATTTGGATCAAGAAGGTCATTCTGAGAGAGATAGCAGGAGAGCTGGCCAAGGACGGCACGTTCAAGAGTTTTGGAGAGAAAAGAAAGAAGGGATACTGGTCTGTAGTTGTTGACATCGGAGGGATCGAGTGTAGGTTTTTTCAGAAGGGGTGCAACTCTCGCTCTCTTGAAGACGGAAGGGACGTAGCCAGCGGTCAAGGATGAGTTGATGAGCGAGGTGAGGTAAGGGAGAAGGTCTCCGGAAATGGTCTGGAGAAGAGAGGAGGGGATAGGGTCAAGCGGGCAGGTTGTTGGGCGGCCGGCCATCACAAGACGCGAGATTTCATCTGGAGAGAGAGGGGAGAAAGAGGTCAAAGCACAGGGTAGGGCAGTGTGAGCAGAACCAGCTGCTCACACTGCCGGTGATGACGGTCAATCACCCTCGGTCTGGGGCTCCATGCAAGATCTCACCTCGTGGGGCATTAACCTGTTTGGCGTGCAAGCCCGACCTCGGACCGAAAATGACACCCCTGCAGAGCGCGAAATTCAAAATCTATTTTTTAAAAATATTTAACTTTTACACATTAACAAGTCCAATACAGCATTTGAAAGATAAACATCTTGTCAATCCAGCCAACATGTCCGATTTTTTAAATGTTTTACAGAGAAAACACCACATATATTTATGTTAGCTCACCACCAAATACAAAAGTGGACAGACACGTATGAATTATGATTATGAAGTATGAATTATGATTGAAGTAGCATGCACAACCAACCGAAATAAACTAAAACCAACCTAAAGAGCCCAGAAAAAACGACCTCAGATTACAGTCATATAACATGTTACACAATAAATCTATGTTTTGTTCATAAAAAGTGCATATTTTAGCTATAAATCAGTTTTACATTGATGCTACCCAAAAATGCTAATACATAGCTACAGTCTGAATCCAGCCGGGAGTAGCCAGAGAAAATACATACACCAACGTCGGCTACTAATTACACCTCATAAAACATTTCAGAAAAACATATGGTGGATAACTAATGAAAGACAGATATCTTGTGAATACAGACAACATTTCCGATTTTTGAAGTGTTTTACAGCGAAAACACAATATATCGTTATATTAGCTAACATCATAAGCTAGCATAAGGCAGCATTGATTCTAGTCAAGCGCTAGCCTAGCATAGTTAGCAGAGTTAGCATTCAACAGTTCGACATTTTTATGAAAAAGCATCCCAAATTGGGTCTTATCTTTCTTGGTACTCCATCAGAATGTTGTAACGGGGTCCAATGTCCAGTAGAGTCTTTAGTTGGGTTCCAGAACGAATGATTTCCCTCTTTGGTTAGCTAGCACGGTAGCATTGCTGCGCCAGAAAGCGTTTCTTCAAAAAATTCTTCCGTCGTTTCACATCTAAAGTCCAGAATAAATTGCAATAATATAATTAAAGTATATTGAAAAAACATACTTTAGGATGATTTTGTGACATGTAGCAAATAATATCGTAGTCAGGCATCATATTCAACGTTATCTACCTTGTTCCAGAATGTCCAGGCCAGAAGCCGAGATCAAATTATCCTTCGCGCCCGGATTTTTATTTTAACTGCGCAGGTCTCACAAGAAGTTCTGTTATTCAGTCCAGGGACGAGATATTCGACTCCTTTCAATTCTCACTTCCGCATTACATCCAGATGAAGGCGTATGACGTGTTTCTACGGTCCTAAGTGTAATGACCTTTTATAGACAAGGTCTTAAAGAGACACATCGCATTTTGGGAAACTCAATTCGGCTGGGAAAATGGCTGTAAAAATATTTCTGTTCGACTTAGAGAAACAATTCAAACCTTTTTAGAAACTACAGACTGTTATCTATCCAACAGTAGTAAATATATGCATATTGGAAAATAAAAAGTTTCTTAGGAGGCCGTTTGAAAATGTGCACACATTTTCCAGTTTTTTCAATATTCAGCGTGCAGCCATAACAGGTTAATGATCATGAGGAAGGTGAGGGATCAGCCCAGAACTACACGGCAGGACCTGGTCAATGACCTGAAGAGAGCTGGGACCACAGTCTCAAAGAAAACCATTAATAACACACTACGCCGTCATGGATTAAAATCCTGCAGCGCATGCAAGGTCCCCCTGCTCAAGCCAGCGCATGTCCAGGCCCGTCTGAAGTTTGCCAATGACCATCTGGATGATCCGGAGGAACGGGAGAAGGTCATGTGGTCTGATGAGACAAAAATAGAGCTTTTTGGTCTAAACTCCACTCGCCGTGTTTGGAGGAAGAAGAAGGATGAATACAAAGTGGCTCCGTAAGAAGCATCTCAAGGTCCTGGAGTGGCCTAGCCAGTCTCCAGACCTGAACCCAATATAAAATCTTTGGAGGGAGCTTAAAGTCCGTATTGCCCAGTGACAGCCCCGAAACCTGAGGGATCTGGAGAAGGTCTGTATGGAGGAGTGGGCCAAAATCCCTGCTGCAGTGTGTGCAAACCTGGTCAAGAACTACAGGAAACGTATGATCTCTGTAATTGCAAACAAAGGTTTCTGTACCAAATATTAAGTTCTGCTTTTCTGATGTATCAAATACTTATGTCATGCAATAAAATGCAAATTAATTACTTACAAATCATACAATGTGATTTTCTGGATTTATGTTTTAGATTCCGTCTCTCACAGTTGAAGTGTACCTATGATAAAAATTACAGACCTCTACATGCTTTGTAAGTAGGAAACACTGCCGATTTTGCAGGTTATCAAATACTTGTTCTCCCCACTATACATATATACACTGCTCAAAAAAATAAAGGGAACACTTAAACAACACAATGTAACTCCAAGTCAATCACACTTCTATGAAATCAAACTGTCCACTTAGGAAGCAACACTGATTGACAATAAATTTCACATTCTGTTGTGCAAATGGAATAGACAAAAGGTGGAAATTATAGGCAATTAGCAAGACACCCCCAAAAAAGGAGTGATTCTGCAGGTGGTGACCACAGACCACTTCTCAGTTCCTATGCTTCCTGGCTGATGTTTTGGTCACTTTTGAATGCTGGCGGTGCTCTCACTCTAGTGGTAGCATGAGACGGAGTCTACAACCCACACAAGTGGCTCAGGTAGTGCAGTTCATCCAGGATGGCACATCAATGCGAGCTGTGGCAAAAAGGTTTGCTGTGTCTGTCAGCGTAGTGTCCAGAGCATGGAGGCGCTACCAGGAGACAGGCCAGTACATCAGGAGACGTGGAGGAGGCCGTAGGAGGGCAACAACCCAGCAGCAGGACCGCTACCTCCGCCTTTGTGCAAGGAGGTGCACTGCCAGAGCCCTGCAAAATGACCTCCAGCAGGCCACAAATGTGCATGTGTCAGCATATGGTCTCACAAGGGGTCTGAGGATCTCATCTCGGTACCTAATGGCAGTCAGGCTACCTCTGGCGAGCACATGGAGGGCTGTGCGGCCCCACAAAGAAATGCCACCCCACACCATGACTGACCCACCGCCAAACCGGTCATGCTGGAGGATGTTGCAGGCAGCAGAACGTTCTCCACGGCGTCTCCAGACTCTGTCACGTCTGTCACATGTGCTCATGTGCTCAGTGTGAACCTGCTTTCATCTGTGAAGAGCACAGATGTGGCGGATTTGCCAATCTTGGTGTTCTCTGGCAAATGCCAAACGTCCTGCACGGTGCTAGGCTGTAAGCACAACTCCCACCTGTGGACGTCGGGCCCTCATACCACCCTCATGGAGTCTGTTTCTGACCGTTTGAGCAGACACATGCACATTTGTGGCCTGCTGGAGGTCATTTTGCAGGGCTCTGGCAGTGCACCTCCTGGCACAAAGGCGGAGGTAGCGGTCCTGCTGCTGGGTTGCTGCCCTCCTACGGCCTCCTCCACGTCTCCTGATGTACTGGCCTGTCTCCTGGTAGCGCCTCCATGCTCTGGACACTACACTGACAGACACAGCAAACCTTTTTGCCACAGCTCGCATTGATGTGCCATCCTGGATGAACTGCACTACCTGAGCCACTTGTGTGGGTTGTAGACTCCGTCTCATGCTACCACTAGAGTGAGAGCACCGCCAGCATTCAAAAGTGACCAAAACATCAGCCAGGAAGCATAGGAAAAAAAGGCTTCTGAAGTTTGTGATTTCCATTTTGAAATTTCAGACTTGATTGTCCCTAAAGGAAAATGTATCAACTCCTACAAAAATGAATAATAATCCACATAATAATTCATAAATCCTACATACATTTTTTTTTACTGTTGCTGCAAGATTATTACCCGGCTGTAGAAAACTGGCTCAAATTAACACGCTACATCTGTATTTGAGGAAAGAAGAATTTTTTAAATCTTAATTACTTAATTACTTAAGAATTACTAAGATTTCTGCTTACAGAGCTGAAACTGGGAGAGGTGTTTAAATGTACACTATATGCAAAAAAAACTTGATCAGGATTGTTAAAGTGTGCATTTAATAAATGTCAATATCTAGTTTCCTTTTCATGTATAAGTGGTAATTGTATTACCCTGACTGAGCTGTATGAATATGATGTAATGAGATGCTAGGGAAATCAGCAGATGGAGGATTTGAATCATGCTTAACGTTGACAAGAAACAAATACCAACTTTTACCACCCTAAATGTTAAGTCCAACTGGTCTATAGACTACAAGTCAGTCACGCACATGTAATAGTTTTGATTCAAAGTGTTCAACAGGTGCTATTATGCTTCTGCTTGTGTAACTAACACTAGCAAACAAATCTCTGCATCCATAACTCCTCTTTCTTCAGATATACACAGGCTTTCATAAATGGGCTCCAGAATATCTGTCAACACAGGGTCCCAACACTACAGTCCATATCTGTACACTGTTTATTTGCTCTGAGCTCAGAGATCCCTCTACCTCTCTATTTATTTCCTTAGCTCTCTCTCGCTCTTCTCGTCTCTTTCTTGCTATCTGTCCTCTTCATTTTCTCTCTCTTTCTCTCCAATACCAAGTCTCAGGCAAAATCAATTCTTTATTACATAACCTAAAGAGATTGAACAGGATCTTAATCACGAACAAATTTGTAACATAACATACGAATTGCAGAGGGAATATATATATTATGCAGGATTTAACATATCATACAAAATGGATGACGTTTCAGGAGCCCGTTTTGGCTCGTGTGCGCTACTTAAAAAATGACTGGCTGAAATTATACAAAACATTTATAACACATTCCCATACAAAACAACCTTCCATGTGAATTGATGGTCGTATTGGATGCACCATTTTGAATGTTCCATGAATGGAATTTTGTCTCTTGCTCTATATTCTCATTGTTATTCTATGGTTAGGAGTGATGCAGGGATAACCAGCAAACCAAAACTTCCAACATCCCATCAGTATTCGCAAACAGCATTCAAACATGCACTGTATCGCTACATTTCTCTTAGGAGAGATCATCCCCAAACACAGACCCACTTCTGTGATTCACATTAAAAGTTTCCAGCAGTGGGGTACAGTTGGCTATGCCCATGAAGGATGAAGCAATGTGTGCTAAATGGTCCATACGGCTGGGCTTGGATTGGACCAGCTAGCCCCTCTGGACTCCAGATGAAGAATATGTGTATGCTGCACGCATGGACGCATGGCCTAGCCCATAGTATGACTACTCCCCACCGGAGAACATCTCATAGAACACTCACATGTAAGCAAACACACTCACTCACATAAAATTACATACACGGCACGTACACACTCACACACATTAATGCACCCACACCCCCAGACAAAAGTAATTTACTTGGTTACGTAAGAAAGGTAAACGGACAATATTATTCTCCAATGTTTCCTCTACGGTAACAAATTATACAATCCCAGGCAGTCGCCTTGCTGTTTTCCTATTTCCCCTCAGTGTGCAGCAGAACAGCAGAGGGGGACATAATTGCATGCTTAAACGCCTGAGAAACGGCGTACAGTTCTGCTGAGCAGGTACTTTGTGTGGTCTCATTGTTGGGACGTGCAGTCATGCAGCTCTTTGTTCCCTTGTTAAAACTCATGCTGGGCTTTAGGAGGGATTGGGGGCGTCGGGGGGTCCGGACCAGCAGCCAGATACAGTTGAAGTCGGAAGTTTACATACACTTTGGTTGGAGTCATTAAAACTTGTTATTCAACCACTCCACACATTTCTTGTTAACAAACTATAGTTTTGGCAAGTCGCTTAGGACATCTACTTTGTGTATGACACAAGTAATTTTTCCAACAATTGTTTACAGACAGATTATTTCACTTATAATTCACTGTATCACAATTCCAGTGGGTCAGAAGTTTACAAACACCAAATTGACTATGCATTTAAACAGCTTGGAAAATTCTAGAAAATGATGTCATGGCTTTAGAAGCTTCTGATAGGCTAATTGACATAATTTGAGTCAATTGGAGGTGTACCTGTTGATGTATTTCAAGGCCTACCTTCAAACTCAGTGCCTCTTTGCTTGACATCATGGGAAAACCAAAAGAAATCAGCCAAGACCTCAGAAAAATAATTGTAGACCTCCACAAGTCTGGTTCATCCAAATGCCTGAAGGTACCACGTTCATCTGTACAAACAATGGTACGCAAGTATAAACACCATGGAACCACTCAGCCGTCATACCGTTCAGGAAGGAGACACGTTCTGTCTCCTAGAGATGAACGTACTTTGGTGCGAGAAGTGCAAATCAATCCCAGAACAACAGCAAAGGACCTTGTGAAGATGCTGGAGGAAACAAGTACAAAACGATCTATATCCACAACGAGTCCTATATCGACATAACCTGAAAGGCCGCTCAGCAAGGAAGAAGCCACTGCTCCAAATCCGCCATAAAAAGCCAGACTACGGTTTGCAACTGCACATGGGGACAAAGATCGTACTTTTTGGAGAAATGTCTGATGAAACAAAAATAGAACTGTTTGACCATAATGACCATCGTTATGTTTGGAGGAGAAGGGGGGAGGCTTGAAAGCCGAAGAACACCATCCCAACCGTGAAGCACGGGGGTGGCATGATCACATTGTGGGGGGTGCTTTGCTGCAGGAGGGACTGGTGCACTTCACAAAATAGATGGCATCATGAGGTAGGAAAATTATGTGGATATATTGAAGCAACGTCTCAAGACATCAGTCAGGAAGTTAAAGCTTGGTCGCAAATGGGTCTTCCAAATGGACAATGACCCCAAGCATACTTCCAAAGTTGTGGCAAAATGGCTTAAGGACAACAAAGTCAAGGTATTGGAGTGGCCATCACAAAGCCCTGACCTCAATCCTATAGAAAATTTGTGGGCAGAACTGCAAAAGCATGTGTGAGCAAGGAGGCCTACAAACCTGATTCAGTTACACCAGCTCTGTCAGGAGGAATGGACCAAAATTCCCCCAACTTATTGTGGGAAGCTTGTGGAAGGCTACCCGAAACGTTTGACCCAAGTTAAACAATTTGAAGCGCAATGCTACCAAATACTAATTGAGTGTATGTAAACTTCTGACCCACTGGGAATGTGATGAAATAAATAAAAGCTGAAATAAATCATTCTCTCTACTCTTATTCTGATATTTCACATTCTTAAAATAAAGTGGTGTTCCTAACTGACCTAAGACAGGGAATTTTTACTAGGATTAAATGTCAGGAATTGTGAAAAACTAAGTTTAAATGTATTTGGCTAAGGTGTATGTAAACTTCCGACTTCAACTGTATTTAATTCCAATACCAAGCACTGTGCCTATACATGCCTGATGGGTTGGAAGGATGAGGATGTGGGGGGAACTGCCCAGGAGAAGAGAGAGGGAGATTTTTTTGCTTTTGTTTGCTGCAGTCTTATGCCTTTGTTGTTGGCCAGTGAATCAGCTGTTTCATGAGGCCCATGAAGGCTTTGATAGAGAGAGACTTGATCAGGGGGTAAATCTCTCTCTCTCACACACACACGCACCCACGCAAACACACACACACGCAAACACACACACACACACACAACACACACGCAAACACAAACACACACAGTCTGTTCCACTTTCTGGTTGACCTGCTTATTGCGGCTCGGGTGGAGACACAAAAGACTCCTCTATGCTGAAGCAATGTAATGAGTGGAGGGTTGGTAGAAGATACGTTGGCTCTGTAATGAGTGGATGGTTGGTAGAAGATACATTGGCAATGTAATGAGTGGACGGTTGGTAGAAGATACGTTGGCAATGTAATGAGGATTGGTAGAAGATACGTTGGCAATGTAATGAGGATTGGTAGAAGATACGTTGGCAATGTAATGAGGATTGGTAGAAGATACGTTGGCAATGTAATGAGGATTGGTAGAAGATACGTTGGCAATGTAATGAGTGGACGGTTGGTAGAAGATACGTTGGCAATGTAATGAGTGGACGGTTGGAAGAAGATACGTTGGCAATGTAATGAGGATTGGTAGAAGATACGTTGGCAATGTAATGAGTGGATGGTTGGTAGAAGATACGTTGGCAATGTAATGAGTGGACGATTGGTAGAAGATACGTTGGCAATGTAATGAGTGGATGATTGGTAGAAGATACTTTGGCTCTGTAATGAGTGGACGATTGGTAGAAGATACGTTGGCAATGTAATGAGTGGACGGTTGGTAGAAGATACGTTGGCAATGTAATGAGTGGACGGTTGGTAGAAGATACGTTGGCAATGTAATGAGTGGACGATTGGTAGAAGATACGTTGATAATGTAATGAGTGGACGGTTGGTAGAAGATACGTTGGCAATGTAATGAGGATTGGTAGAAGATACGTTGGCAATGTAATGAGTGGACGGTTGGTAGAAGATACGTTGGCAATGTAATGAGTGGATGGTTGGTAGAAGATACGTTGGCAATGTAATGAGGATTGGTAGAAGATACGTTGGCAATGCAATGAGTGGATGGTTGGTAGAAGATACGTTGGCAATGTAATGAGTGGACGATTGGTAGAAGATACGTTGGCAATGTAATGAGTGGATGATTGGTAGAAGATACGTTGGCTCTGTAATGAGTGGACGATTGGTAGAAGATACGTTGGCAATGTAATGAGTGGATGATTGGTAGAAGATACTTTGGCTCTGTAATGAGTGGACGATTGGTAGAAGATACATTGGCAATGTAATGAGTGGACGGTTGGTAGAAGATACGTTGGCAATGTAATGAGTGGACGGTTGGTAGAAGATACGTTGGCAATGTAATGAGTGGACGATTGGTAGAAGATACGTTGATAATGTAATGAGTGGACGGTTGGTAGAAGATACGTTGGCAATGTAATGAGGATTGGTAGAAGATACGTTGGCAATGTAATGAGTGGACGGTTGGTAGAAGATACGTTGGCAATGTAATGAGTGGACGATTGGTAGAAGATACGTTGGCAATGTAATGAGTGGATGATTGGTAGAAGATACTTTGGCTCTGTAATGAGTGGACGATTGGTAGAAGATACGTTGGCAATGTAATGAGTGGATGATTGGTAGAAGATACTTTGGCTCTGTAATGAGTGGACGATTGGTAGAAGATACGTTGGCAATGTAATGAGTGGACGGTTGGTAGAAGATACGTTGGCAATGTAATGAGTGGACGGTTGGTAGAAGATACGTTGGCAATGTAATGAGTGGACGATTGGTAGAAGATACGTTGATAATGTAATGAGTGGACGGTTGGTAGAAGATACGTTGGCAATGTAATGAGTGGACGATTGGTAGAAGATACGTTGGCAATGTAATGAGTGGATGGTTGGTAGAAGATACGTTGGCAGTGTAATGAGTGGACGGTTGGTAGAAGATACGTTGATTCATTGATATGGCTGTCTAGCCCCCAATCTGATTCTCAGACACGGTCAATGCTGATAGTTACGACGAGGAGGAGGATGATTGTAGTGATGATGAGGATAAGGCCTGCAGCCTATAAAACACTGAGAGCTCTGTTACTTTTAGAGAATGTTTACTGGGAGATGTTCCGAATGTTCCTTTCAAGTGTGCGTGGTTGGTTGTCGAAATTATTGCCTCCGAAAGATAGTGAGAGAAAGAGAGAGAAAGTGAGTGAGTGAGAAAGAGAGGGCGAGAGAGAGAAACTGGTTTGAATTCAAGCAGCTTGGAATCAATTCAAGTATTGTCCAACTTAATTAAGAATCATGGCAGCACCGTATTTGTCTCCAGCTTCACTGAATAGAAGCTATTTACAGTAGCAATTATTGGATTTGTTTATACTGAATATAAAGATATTCAAGACAAGATTATAGTTACCATTGAGTGACTATCAATCTCCTAATTAAGGTGAATAGAGTGTAGTTGAAAGGAACCCTGGATTATTTTGGATATCAAGAAGAGGAATGACTGTGGGTTGTTGGTATGAATTCGTCCCAATCTCAACCCCTCAAGCCCTGATGCAGCTTATGGGTTTTTCTGGGTCTGTACTTTCCCAGGTTAATAATTAAGATGTGAAATAGCTTGCAAAGTCATCCATTCACAGGTCAATTTCTGTGATATCAGTTAATCAGAAAATACAATATCAGAAGAGAAAGTTGTCTCACACATGTTGTATCCCAGAAAGCTATACCAGCCAACCATCTACAGGATATGCCAGAACAGATCCATGGAATCTTTCACACACGTTATTATGGTTCAGTTGTTAAACATCTACGGCTGCTTTCATACAATTACAATATGATGTTAGGGCTACTGCAGCTAAGTAAGGTGATGAAAGAAGAGGAGATGGGGAGAGAGAGAGAGAGGTAGACACATTCAACAAGTAGACACATTCTCACACCATTAATTACTTACAAATCTAATGAAGAGGGAATAGCAAAGGGGAAATAAAAAACATCCTCATTTTCCATTTCTGCAATCAATGGTTATGAATCTGAAACTGCCATGTTTGGCATGGCTGTAATTGGTTTTGGCCCATGTTGGGCCCAGTGATTCATGGGAGGAACACAGATAGGGTGTTTCATAAACCTCTGAGAAGTACAAATCTCCCATTCAGGTCTTAGACTCTCCTGCATCTGATTATAACCTACAACAGACGTCCGGATAATGTCCGCTCCCAACATGATGTTGAATCCAGTCCTGTTGTTGATGTAATTAAACCCTTATACTTAGGGACAGATCAACATTTACTGAGGTGTGGTCCAACTCAAGGTGTCATAAAAATAAATGCACCCCCCACAATAAAAATATTTTCACATGACACACCCCTTGTTCTGTAAAATAAATTGAATACCCTCCCCCCTCATATAATAAACTCAAAATAATGTTTACGACAAAAAAGACAACTGTTGCGACCCTGCATTTATAAACATGGATATCGACTTTGCCACTTCAGCATGCTTTTGTGGCACAGTCGATGCCACGCAGGGCTAGGGGCCAGAAGGTTTCGGATTCACCAACCACCACAGAGGAGCTCACTCTCCCTGCCTGTTTCATTACTTCACGATCAGAGCCGGCTGCAGACAATGACCAGCTAGTGGGAAATCCTATTCTCAACATTTTGATGCCATATTTATAATTATTTACAATATATGTAACAGATTTTCAGGTTTCTGTAACAATGCACCACACAACCAATAAACAAAGCATACCAACTTCAGACACTTCAATGTCATGGTTTGCGTTTTTAAACCCACAGTAAATAGACTATGTCAATCTCTACAAATACATCCCTCCCTATCAAGGCAAAAGGCGAGACCCAAATGCAGACACAGGAGGCATATGGTTGGAGTCTTACAATGTTTATTAATCCAAAGGGTAGGCAAGAGAATGGTCGTGGACAGGAAAAAAGGTCAAAACTAGATCAGAGTCAGGAGGTACAGTGGCAGACAGGCTTGTGGTCAAGGCAGGCAGAATGGTCAGGCAGGCGAGTACCAAGTCCAGAAACAGGCAAGGATCAAAACAAGGAGGACTAGAAAAAGGAGAATGCAAAAAGCACTAGAATGGGAAAACCACTGGTTGACTTGGAAACATACAAGATGAACTGGCACAGAGAGACAGGAAACACAGGGATAAATACACTGGGGGAAATAAGCGACACCTGGAGGGGGTGGAGACAATCACAAGGACAGGCTTGTAGGCTTACCCAGTATCGAAGGCTTTGCTTGAAAATCTCAGAATATCAACTTTTTCGTGTTTTGTAACAGATATCTCTTTCCATTAATTAAATTCACCGCTGCAGAGTTTGGATTTGATTGATTTACTGATTGATTAATTTTATTTGTCAGACTTTTAAAAGTGACCGGGATTTCACAATAAAATCAGGGATTCCATTGTGATCCCTATTTTTTACATAAATACATATACATTTACATAGATACAGACACATTACAAAGGTAGAGACAAAAAAATACTCAACCTCCAGAAAAGTACGAGGATGAGTACATTTCTTACGAGCTTGTTTAGCTGGTAGCTTATTCATTTAGATGTTTGGGGCTGCTGGTAAAGCATAAAATGCATGCACAATCAAAGTGGCACTGGACTAGTCCACTTCTTTCGAGTGTCTATAGCTAGCTTTCCATCCAATTGGCAACAGACTTTCATGCGAATAATCTAAAATCTTCATTAAAATAATATGCCATTTCAAGTTTATTTTAGGAAAAATTGGGACTGGACAATTTTTTTAGATTTAAAGATTTTAACACGGAAATCCATATGCATTCAGATTGTCACGTTCCTGACCGGTGTTCTGTTATTTTGTATGTGTTTGATGGTCAGGGCGTGAGTTTGGGTGGGCAGTCTATGTTATGTCACGGCTCCTCCTCTGCAGTGCAGGGGGCGGTTCCTCCTGCAGGCAGAGGAGGGTCGTTAGTGATTGGAGCCACCTGGGCTCAGGGTATAAAACTGCTTACTAATCACCTCTTTCTGTCTCTCTCTCTGCTCCTCCAGGTATGCTCATGATTTGTTTGTTCCTTTGTAGTTTTGCATAGTTTTCACTCAGTCATGTTTACACACACATATTCACGCATCAATGCACTTTACATACAGCTTACATCATGATGCTTCCACACCTCATTCCTTTTTCTTAGTTTAAGTTAATAGTTTGTTTATAATAAAGAACACTTAAATTGGCCTATACCTGTTGTTCGTGTCCCCTCATTTTTGTCACAGGCTATGAGCCGGCTTGTGACAAGTGGGGGCTCATCCGGGATTTTTTTTGTTTGAGGGGATATTTTGGTTGTGCCAATTTTGTTTAAGAGAGCGTTGAGAGCCATGTGTTCTTTTGGTTCAGTTAGCTTGGTAGTTAACCTGTTGGGGATGGGGGCGCTGTTTAGACTATTTGTGCTAATTGGGTAATTTTTGAAACGGCTTCCCACAAAATCCTTGATCGTACAATATGCATATTATTATTATTATTATTGGATAGAAAACAGTCTATAGTTTCTATAGGAGTTGAAATTTTGTCTCTAAGTGGAACAGAGCCCATTCTACAGCAATTTCCCTGACATGGAGTCAGATTTGAGAAATGTTGGCCACTCTTCTGAAGTCATTTAAAAGGGCACTGTAGTTGCTATGACTATACGGACACTTCTTACGTCTTCCCCTGGATGCCTTTACGTGATGACGATTCCAACGGGGTCGATTGCTCATTCACAGGCCCTACAAATGAAAAAACCCTGAAGCTAGTCATTCTTTGGGAGCTGCGTCATGAGCCTAGAGGACACCGGCGCGCACCTGTTCCAAGCGTTAGTTTAGCCTGTTATATTTCTCCGGTCATCTTTTCACTCGTTTTAGGAGTTAAAAACATCATAAGGTAGTTAATTTAAGGCGTTTTATAGCAATTTATATCCGTTTAGTGCGATTTTGGGACATTTATTTTTGCAACGATGTGAAAAGTTGGGCACGCTTTTCAGTTCATCCCGAACGCAGTTGACATTTCCACATGGCAAGAGGACAGCTTTCCACCAAAAGACGATTTCTCCCAAGAAAGGATCCTTTGCCCAAGATACTGATGGAAGAACAGCTCAAGGTAGGACATTTTTATTATGATAAATCGTGTTTCTGTCGAAACATTTTAGTGGCTTAGGACGCCATGTTTTTTGACGTAGCTTCGCTTGGCGCAAACTGTATTGAAAAGTAAGGTTAAATTAAAAAATGTAATAACGCAATTGTATTAAGAATTAAATTGTCTATCAATCCCTGTCCACCCTATATTTTTTAGTCACGTTTATGAGTATTTATGTATAAGAGTAGATCACTGTCTAAGTGGCGCAAGGACATTTTCTGACCAGCTGAGCTACATTTCACATTGTCTAACCATGATTTTGGTGGCTAAATATAAACATTTTCGATCAAACTCTATATGGATTGTGTAATATGATGTTACAGGAGTGTCATCTGAAGAATTCTGAGAAGGTTAGTGAAAAAATTAATATATTTTTGGCGATGTTGACGTTATCGCCCACTTTGGCTAGAATCAATGCTGGGCTGCTATGTGCTATGTGCTATGCTAATATAACGATTTATTGTGTTTTCGCTGTAAGACACTTAGAAAATCTGAAATATTGTCTGTATTCACAGGATCTGTGTCTTTCGATTCGTGTATGCTGTGTATTTTTACGAAATGTTTGATGATTAGTAGTTAGGTAAACACGTTGCTCATTGTAATTATTCTAGTCCATTTGTGATGGTGGGTGCAATTGTAAACTATGCCATCTACCTGAAATATGCACTTTTTTCTAACAAAACCTATCCCATACCATAAATATGTTATCAGACTGTCATCTAATGAGTTTTTTTGTTGGTTAGGGGCTATAAATATCTTAGTTTAGCCGAATTGGTGATGGCTACTGGTGTTGGTGGACAAATAAAAGATGGTGGATTATGCTAATGTGTTTTTAGGTAATAGATGTACATCTTTACATATTGTGTCTTCCCTGTAAAACATTTTAAAAATCGGAAATGTTGACTGGATTCACAAGATCTGTGTCTTTCATTAGCTGTATTGGACTTTAATGTGTGAAAGTTAAATATTTTAAAAAATATTTTTTTTGAATTTCGCGGCACTGGTTTTTCAGTGGGGGGGGGGGGGGGGGGGTGTGCCGCTAGCGCCACGCTGATCCTAGACAGGTTAAGCAATTTCACTGGGTTTTTCTGGGTTTTGTTCAGGTGGGAGTCCTCTCCTGTTCAGGCATATCAGCGAGTGTCAATAAGAGGCTTGTGGTGTTTTCGTTTTAGGTGGCAGTGAACGTGGGTAGAGCATCCTTTTCCCTTTTCCCCTACATCGGCTCGGGAGCACCTCCGTGGTTATGGGAGGGCTGCCAGTTTCTGGTTGTCTTTTCCACTCCACTGGTTTTGTGTGCATAAAACCCCACCACATGTGACTGCACGAAGACCAGGGCCAGTTAGTTAGTAGTTTTTGCAGGATAGTGGGGTGTGGCTCCTGTCCTTGAACCCAGACTGACTGCAGGTGAGTTGTGTTTTTTTGAGCATTTGTAATAGTTGTATTGGTTGAGGAAAATGTCTTCAATTTTGAGTAGTTTTGTTCAAGCTCCTTCAGAGGTAGCCTTAGAGTTGTGTACTAAGGAGCAGTTAATTGAAATTGCTGAACATTATCAGATTGAGATTGTTGATAAAAAAATTAAAGAGACTGTTAAAACTAGCTTAAAGCAGGGTCTTAGGGAAATGGGTGTTTTTGGTGGTCAGTCTGCTAGTAGTGAGGGTGCAAGTTCAGTCTAGCCCTTATTAACTTTTGAGCAGCAGAGGGAACTGTTGCAAATGCAATTAGAGAGAGCGATTGAGAAATGCTAATAGACCGGAAAGACTACCACAGTTTGATGTTTCACAGAATCTTCGTTTGTTGCCTAAATTTGATGAGTCAGATCCAGACACATACTTTACTTTATTTGAGCGTATTGCGGAAGCTAGAGCTTGGTCAGATTTGGACATGACTATGTTGTTGCAATGTGTACTTACAGGTAAAGCACATGAGGCTTTTGCAGCACTGAGTGTAGCTGACAGTAAAGTTTATGCTAAAGTTAAATCAGCAGTTCTGAAGGTCTACGAGCTTGTGCCAGAGGCATATCGTCAACGTTTTCGTTACAGGAAAAAGTTAGATTCACAAACCTATTCTGAGTTTGTTTGTGATTTGACTTCTGCATTTAATCGTTGGTGTACAGCTTCTGAAGTTAGTACTTTTGAGGGTCTGTCTAATTAGATTGTGTTAGAACAGTTCAAAAATTCTGTGTCTGACCAGGTTGCTACATACATGAATGAATGTAAGGATAAGTCTCCAAGTGATGCAGCCATCCTTGCAGATGAGTACAGGCTAACACATAAAAGCCATTTTGAGTCAAACGGTGACATGTACCATGAAAATAACTTTACTCCTAGGAATAGTAGGTCACCTTTTTGGGGGGCTTCTTTCCAAAGGCCTCGGCAGAAGTTTGGGTCTGGAGGACTTAAAGCACCGGTTAATGCTAATACTTGTCGCTACTGTTTAGTTGAAGGACATTGGAAGAAAGATTGTCCTCGGCTTCATTCAAAACAGTCAGGTCAAGTTAAACCTGCTATGATGGCAGCTCCTGTTACAGCCTCTGACCACCAGGGTGAGCTGTTTCAGCCACTAGTTGAGTTTGATTCTCAGTCTTCCCGCTGGGATTTTTCAGCCTTTATTTCAGATGGTGTAGTGTCCCTGGTAGATGGCAACCAGAATGTTAAAATCAAGATCCTAAGAGACACTGGAGCTTTAGATTCTTTTATCCTGGAATCTGTTTTGCCATTCTCTAAAGAGTCTGATCCTGGCCGTTGTGTAATGGTATGTGGTATGGGTTTAGTTCATTCTCTTGTCCTTTACATGAAGTTACCATAAAATGTGGTCTAGTGGAGGGTGATGTAGATGTTGGGGTTAGACCCCAGTTGCCAGTAGAGGGAGTACACATGATTTTGGGGAATGACTTGGCAGGTAGTAAGGTGTGGGCAGATGGCAAATTAAACATCTGTAAGAAGCAACCTTCAGTGTCCCCTGCAAGGGAATCTCCGGATCAGAACTGTGTGTCTCCTGAGGTATTTCCAGTTTGTGCGGTTACCCGCGCAGCCTCTCGTAAGGAGATTGAGAGTAAGCCAGAAAGTCTTGAGTTGCCAGTCAAACTCCAGACAGAACAGTTGACTAGTTCTAGAGATTCATTGATGGCTGAGCAAAAAGCCGATACTACTTTGGCTGATCTGTTTGATGAAGTGGTTCCTGATTCAGTGGTGAGGAATGGTGCTCAGTGTTATTTTCTTCTTGATGGGCTGTTGGTCAGGAAATGGGTTCCACACTATGATCAGGATCTAGGAGAACCAGTCTTTCAAATAGTTGTACCAACTACCTTGCGAAAGTGTTGCAAACTTCACATGGTGATGTGGCAGGTCATATGGGTGTTCGTAAAACTTATGATCGCATACTTCGTTATTTTTTCTGGCCACATTTAAAGCGGGATGTAGCTCAGTTTATTAAAACTTGTCATATGTGTCAGCGCACAAGTAAGCCAAACCAGGTCTTACAAGACACTCCATCACAAACCCACTTAATTGAGCATGATATAGACATCGGAGATGCTAAGCCTATCAAACAGATTTCATCGTGTATCTGAGGAGAAGAGACTGCAATTGGAAACAGATGCAGTATATGTTGGACAATGGTATTGATCTGGCAAAATGTGAGTTTGCCAAAGCTACAGTCACATACCTAGGCAAGGTTGTTGGTCAGGGATGTGTCTGTCCTGTGGAAGCCAAGGTTCAGGCTGTGAAGCAGTTCCCACAGCCCTCCACAAAGAAAGAACTGATGTGCTTCCTGGGAATGGCGGGGTCCTACCGTGCTTTTTGTAACTACTTTTCGGTAGTAGTGTCCCCCCTGACCAATCTGAAGGCCAAGGCTGAGTTTATCTGGTCCACCCAGTGTCAAGAGGCATTTGATGCAGTTAAGACTCTTTTGTGTTTGGCACCTGTGTTGGCAGCACCAAATTTTGGGAAACCTTTCAAATTGCAGGTAGACGCCAGTCAAATCGGTACTGAGGCTGTGCTTCTCCAGGAGAATGACGACAAGGTTGAGTGTCCAGTCAGTTTCTTCTCCCGAAAATTTAATAAGTATCAGAAAAACTATTCTGTAATTGAAAAGGAGGCTTTAGGTCTCATTTGGGCTTTACAGCACTTTGAGGTCTATGTTGGTTCTGGTTTGACCCCTTTAACTGTGTTCACTGACCACAACCCACTTGTTTTTCTGAGGTCCCTGCAAAATCCCAATCAGCGCCTAATGCGTTGGGCTTTGTACTTGCAACCATTCAACCTTGATATTAGGCACATTAGTGGTAAGGATAATATCATTGCTGATGCTCTGTCCCGTGCTCCTTTAACCTAGCTTGTATCTTTTCTCTGCTGACCCCTACGGGCTGTCTGCGCCTCTTTCCTCTTAAATTGCTCCTCAGGTACCAAGGCTGCTGAGTTTGAGGGGCGGACAATCAGCTGGGGGACACGGGGCTACTGCTAGGAGCCGGGATTGGTATTTTTGTTGTTTATTTGGTTTTTGGGGAAATTTGAATTCTTTTGAATATGTTGGAGGAAGTTGGGTTGAGGGTGGGACCCTCATTTTAAGGAGGGGGGTGTCACGGCTCCTCCTCTGCAGTGCAGGGGGCGGTTCCTCCTGCAGGCAGAGGAGGGTCGTTAGTGATTGGAGCCACCTGGGCTCAGGGTATAAAACTGCTTACTAATCACCTCTTTCTGTCTCTCTCTGCTCCTCCAGGTATGCTCATGATTTGTTTGTTCCTTTGTAGTTTTGCATAGTTTTCACTCAGTCATGTTTACACACACATATTCACGCATCAATGCACTTTACATACAGCTTACATCATGATGCTTCCACACCTCATTCCTTTTTCTTAGTTTAAGTTAATAGTTTGTTTATAATAAAGAACACTTTTAAATTGGCCTATACCTGTTGTTCGTGTCCCCTCATTTTTGTCACAGGCTATAAGCCGGCTTGTGACAGTTATGTGTTTCTATGTTTGTTTAAGGGTGACCTGATATGGCTCTCAATTAGAGGCAGGTGGTTTTCATTTCCTCTGATTGAGAGCCATATTAAGGTAGGTGTTTTCACATTGATTGTTGTGGGTGGTTGTCTCCTGTGTCTGTGTTTGTCGCGCCACACGGGACTGTCTCGGTTTGTTTGTACGTTCGTTTTTTTGTGTAGTCTGTTTTTCCTGTTCGTGCGTTCTTTGTTACATGTAAGTTCTTACGTTCAGGTCAGTCTACATTTGTTTTGTTATTTTGTTTAGTATCAAGTATAGTTCGTTTTTTGTCTTGTTTATAATAAATATAATGTCATTTCACAACGCTGCGTTTTGGTCGAATCCCTGCTCCTCCTCTTCGGATGAAGAGGAGGAATTCCGTTACACAGATCCAACCTGCCACAGCCATCGAAATCAATAAACAAGGGATTTTGGCCAAAGGACCCACAATTATGTGTCCTTATAAACAACTATAAAAAATTACAAAAACACTATTCCTTGTGTAGCATATGTAAAGCTTTATTTAGTTTTAAATTGGTTTTTAGGCTACTTTCCTAAAATTATAATTTTCCACCTCACGTTTCAGGTGTCAGATTTGAGTCAATGTATCAGGGTATTGCATGAGCAGCACTACAGTTAGGCGTCCACTGTATGATATGAATATTTTAATAAATTATTTCACACAATTGGGTTGAGGTCAGGTGGTTGTGGAGACCAGGTAATCTGATGCAGCACTCCATCACTCTCCTTCTTGGTCAAATAGCTGTTATACACCTTGGAGGTGTATTTTGGGTCATTGTCCTGTTGAAACGCAAATGATAGTCCCACTAAGCGCAAACCAGATGGGATGGCTTATCACGGTGGGAACCACACATCCTGATATCATCCGTTCACCTACTCTGCATCTCACAAAGACCCAAGGCAGTTGGAACCAAATCTCAAACTCATCATACCAAAGGACAGATTTCCACCGGTCTAATGTTCATTGCTTGTGTTTCTTGGCCCAAGCAAGTCTCTTATTATTGGTGTCCTTTAGTAGTGGTTTCTTTGCAGAAATTCAACCATGAAGGCCTGATTCACGCAGTCTCCTCTGAACAGTTGATATGCCAAGAGTGTGCAAAGCTGTCATCAAGGCAAAGGGTGGCTACTTTGTAGAATCTCAAATAGAAAATACATTTAATTTGTTAATTTTTGGGGGGTTAATACATGATTCCATATGTGTTTCATAGTTTTGGTGTCTTCACTATTCTACAATGTAGAAAATAGTAAAAAATAAAGAAACTCTGGGATGAGTAGGTGTGTCAACTTTTGACTGGTTCTGTATATATATATAAAGAATCTCCCTTTTCAGACTGGCAGTACATTCTAGTCTGAAAATGTCCGTATGTAGACGGAGAGTAATAAGTGTTACTTTATAAACACACCAGAAGCCAGAGAGTGGGTGGGTGAGAGAAAATACAGTTTTAAAAAAAACTGTTTGGTAAAAATGAAGAAATGTCTCTCCTTGGGTGGGTTATGGTCTGATTACCCAGAGTGAAATAACTTGTCTATCTGTTGCTAGGCAGAGCAGTCTTGTACATGTTGTAGATATAAGGTAACACTGTGGAAACTGTCGGTTGGATTGTAGTTCTAAGGTACAGCAGCCCTTTATACACTGAGTATAAGAAACATTAAGAACTCCTTCCTAATATTGAATTGTCACATTTTTCCTCAGAACAGCCTCAATTCATCAGGGCATGACTCTACAAGATCCCGAAAGCATTCCAAAGGGATGCTGGCCCATGTTGACTCCAATGCTTCATACAGTTTTGTCAAGTTGGCTGGATGTCCTTTGGGTGGTGGACCATTCTTGATTCACATGGGAAACTGATGAGTATGAAAAACTCAGCAGCGTTGCAGTTCTTGACACAAACCGATGCGCCTGGCACCTATTACAGTACCCCATTGAAAGGAACTTACGTAAATATTTTGTGTTGTCCATTCACCCTCTGATTTAACAAGTGACATAAATGAGGGATCATAGATTTGACCTGGATACACCTGGTCAGTAATGGAAAGAGGTGGTCATAATGGTTTGTACACTCAGTGTGTCTTTGTAATGTGTGTTATTGTAAGCCTGTGATGTTTCCTTTTGGGGATCAGGGTTTTTATTGCTTTAGTGCAACTTTCACAAGAATGTGGTACATTTTCACAACTCTTAGTACAAAACTCTAGCAGATCATCAAAAAGGCAGATGTTTCAAAACTCTTAGGCACATTTTCAATTGACTAAATACCCGAGGAAAAAACATGAGCACGTGCACACCCAGATAAAATAATTTTTGGAGAGGTGCTGACTAACGGCGAATAAACTACAAAAATAAAGTGAGTCTCACATTTTATATATAAACTCCCAGTAATGTATTGGGGCAATCACCACCGTTTCAGCATCACTGTGCATTCCTCAGGGTCAATTGACTGAATACACCACAAAGAAATCAGTCACTTTTTAACCAAATTTAAATTTGAATGAATAGATGAATTTCAAATTCATCTAGAAATAAACTCACCAAAAAAAGAAATATCCTCTCACTGTCATCTGTGTTTATTTTCAGCAAACTTAACATGTGTAAATATTTGTATGAACATAACAAGATTCAACAACTGAGACTGACATGTGACTAACAGAAATGGAATAATGTGTCCCTGAACAAAGGGGGGGGGGGGTCAAAATCAAAAAGTAACAGTCAGTATCTGGTGTGGCCAACAGCTGCATTAAATACAGCAGTGCATCTCCTCCTCGTGGACTGCACCAGATTTGCCAGTTCTTGCAGTGAGATGTTACCACACTCTTCCACCAAGGCACCTGCAAGTTCCCAGACATTTCTGGGGGGAATGGCCCTAGCCCTCACCCTCCAATCTAACAGGTCCCAGACGTACTCAATGGGTTTGAGATCCGGGCTCTTCGCTGGCCATAGCTGAACGCTGACATTCCTGTCTTGCAGGAAATCACGCAAAGAACGAGCAGTATGGCTGGTGGCATTGTCATATTGGAGGGTCATGTCAGGATGAGCCTGCAGGAAGGGTACAACATGAGGGAGGAGGATGTCTTCCCTGTAACAAACAACGTTGAGATTACCTGCAATGACAACAAGCTCAGTCCGATGATGCTGTGACACACCACCCCAGACACACCGCCCTGGACCCTCCACCTCCAAATCGATCCCGTTCCAGAATACAGGCCTCGGTGTAACGCTCATTCCTTCGACGATAAACGCAAATCCGACCTTCACCCCTGGTGAGACAAAACGGTGACTCGTCAGTGAAGAGCACATTTTGCCAGTCCTGTCTGGTCCAGCGACAGTGGGTTTGTGCCCATAGGCGACGTTGTTGCCGATGATGTCTGGTGAGGACCTGCCTTACAACAGACCTACAATCCCTCAGTCCAGCCTTTCTCAGCCTATTGTGAGCAGTCTGAGCACTGATGGAGGGATTGTGTGTTCCTGGTGTAACTCGGGCAGCTGTTGTTGCCGTCCTGTACCTGTCCCGCAGGTGTGATGTTCGGATGTACCGATCCTGTGCAGGTGTTGTTACATGAGGTCTGCCACTATGAGGACAATCAGCTGTCCGTCTTGTCTCCCTGTAGCGGTGTCTTAGGAGTCTCACAGTACGGACATTGCAATTTATTGCCCTGGCCACATATGCAGTCATCATGCCTCCTTGCAGCATGAATAATGCACGTTCACGCAGATGAGCAGGGACCCTGGGCATCTTTTGGTGTTTTTCAGAGTCAGTAGAAAGGCCTCTTTAGTGTCCTAAGTTTTCATAACTCTGACCTTAATTGCCTACCGTCTGTAAGCTGTTAATGTCTTAACGACCGTTCCACAGGTGCATGTTCATTAATTGTTCATTGAACAAGCATGGGAAACAGTGTTTAAACCCTTTACAATGAAGATATTTGTTGTTATCTTTGAAAGACAGGGTTCTGAAAAAGGGATTTTTTTTTTTTATGCTGTGTTTACATGTTTCACATTGCAACACATGTTCATATACTGTATAGTAATTGCCTTTCACAATGCAATGTTCACTTTCCTTTTGATACGATTGTCTTCTCTGTAAAGATGTGCGCTGAGAGTCAGGAAGCATGTTCAGGGAGTGAGTTTTAATAAATAAACAACATAAAACAAAATAAGAAGCAAGAACAAGGCACAGACATGACACAGGAACAGAAATAATAACGTCTGGGGAGGGACCCAAAGGGAGTGACATATATAAGGAAGGTAATCAGGGAAGTGATGGATTCCAGGTGAGTCTGATGACGCGCAGGTGCGCATAACGATGGGGACAGGTGTGTGCCATAACGAGCAGCCTGGTGACCTAGAAGCCGAAAGGGAGCACACGTGACGTTCTCATTGTAAAATACAAGTGCCTTTTGAACAGAGTATGGTAGTAGGTGCACCGGTTTGAGTGGGTCAAGAACTGCAATGCTGCAGGGTTTTTCCACACACAACAGTTTCCTGTGTGGGAAGCATTGGGGACAACATGGGCCAGTATTCCTGTGGAATGCTTTCAACACATAGAGTTGAGGCTGTTCTGATGGCAACATTTTGTTTTACCTTTATTTAACTTGGCAAGTCAGTTAAGAACAAATTCTTATTTACAATGACTGCTTACCATGGAACGGTGGGTTAACTGCCTTGTTTAGGGGCAGAACTACAGATTTGTACCTTGTCAGGTTGGGGATTCGATCCAGCAACCTTTTGGTTACTGGCCCAACGCTCTAACCACTAGGTTATCCTTTTGGTTACCTGCCACCCCACAAAAGGGGCTGCAACTCAATATTGTTCCTGATGTTTTGTACGCTCAGTTTGATATATTTCCACACTATGAGGCTGGAATAATACTATGAAATTGTGAAAATTATGATAATGCACTATTAGTGTTAGAGCTGTTAGAAATATCACCTGCAATTTCAGCTTGTTTGGCTGGATGGGATTTTTGGACCAGTTGGTGACAAGTTAATAGACCAATCACAAAAAATATATATATATTCCCTCCTCTCTGCCAATAACAGCTAGTTTCCCATTAGGCTCCTCCAATTAGGCCCATCTCTCAGAGCAGACATTCCTAGCAAAATTCTTGCTGGAGAAATTGCATTTAGCGAAAAAGCTATTTTTGCCAATTTTTCTACATTTTAATTGAAAACAATGGCAATTATTTGATGTTGAGATAAAAACAGCTGCATTGTACCTTGAAAATGTACTGCTATCTATTCCATTCCATTGAATTTAGTTCAATTCAACATATTGTAGTGTAGTCTAATCTGTTGCTATGCAGATCCTCTATACGCTACTTCACTTTCTCTAAAAGAAGCAGCGCAGTGCAGCACCCCAAATTAGGCCTGTCCGCCATGGTAAACTGCCATACAAAAATGTAACTTTTTGTTCCTGTTTTCTCAACACTGGGAATTAATAGGGCAGCCGCCGCAGATGTTCCCATAAAGAAAGTCCAAACACTGATGTCAAACGGTTTACATACTCCGCTAGATCTCACACACACTTGTTCTCTTGCTGAACCGCGCAAGGCAGTTCCCTGGCCTCTTTTATGATGAAACATGACGGCTGGCCTGGACACATATCACTGTGGTGGTGTTATTGAGTAACCGTTGGGAGAAAAATGGGCTGTATTTTTGGTTACCAAGGAAAAGTTCTCACTTTTGTTTCCTTTTTTATGTATACTGAACAAAAATATAAACGCAACATGAAACATATGTATTTTTTTTACTGAGTTACAGTTCATATAAGGAAATCAGCCAATTATGTAAATTCATTAGGACCTAATGAATTGGGCAGGGGAGCAGCCATGGGAGGGCCTGGGAGGGCATAGGCCCGCCTATTGGGGAGCCAGGCCCAGTCAATCAGAATGAGGTCTTCCCCACAAAAGGGCTTTATTACAGACAGAAGTACTCCTCAGTTTCATCAGCTGTCAGGGTGGCTGGTCTCAGACAATCCCCCAGGTGAAGAACACCGGATGTGGAGGTCCTGGGCTGGTGTGGTTGCACGTGGTCTGCGGTTGTGATGCTGGCCAAATTATCTAAAATGACAACCCAACGTTGAACATAAAATTCTCTAGCAACAGCTCTGGTGGACATTCCTGCAGTCAGCATGCCAATTACATGCTCCCTCAAAACTTGAGACATCTGTGTCATTGTGTTTTGTGACAAAACTGCACATTTTAGAGTGGCCTTTTATTGTCCCCAGCACAAAGTGCACCTGTGTAATGATCATGCTGTTGAATCAGCTTCTTGATATGCCACACCTGTCAGGTGGATATATAGGAGAAATGCTCCCTAACAGGGATGTAAACACCTTTGTGGCCAAAGTTTGTGTATGTGTACTGTAGATGTGTAAGAGTTACAAGATATGTGGGTGTTAGTGTGTCAGTAGGAAAATGGCTGTGGTAGTTAGTGGTGAGGTCATACACCAGGCTTTAGATGGTGTCACAGTTGGAGAGGTCTGGTTCAAAGAAAACCAAAGCAGATTGCTGTCTTACTGACTTTGTCCATAGACTGCTTACACGCTAAGGAAACTATTCCTTTATGATATAATTTATCCAATGCCCCTTACAGTCATGAGTGCATACATTTTAGGTATGGATGGTCGCAGAAATCAAACCCACTATCCTGGTTTACAAGCATCATTCTCTAACAACTGAGCTACAAAGGACACTTTAAGCATATACTTGTGATAACACATCACCAAAAGGAGGTGTTCTCAATGTGTTGTGTTAACCCTCTAGCTGCTGGACGTGCTGGAGTCCTGTATGGCCGAGGGGATGGAGTCCTGTATGGCCGAGGGGATGGAGTCCTGTATGGCCGAGGGGCTGGAGTCCTGTATGGCAGAGGGGCTGGAGTCCTGTATGGCCGAGGGGCTGGAGTCCTGTATGGCCGAGGGGCTGGAGTCCTGTATGGCCAAGGGGCTGGAGTCCTGTATGGCAGAGGGGCTGGAGTCCTGTATGGCAGAGGGGCTGGAGTCCTGTATGGCAGAGGGGCTGGAGTCCTGTATGGCAGAGGGTCTGGAGTCCTGTATGGCCGAGGGTCTGGAGTCCTGTAGGGCCGAGGGGCTGGAGTCCTGTAGGGCCGAGGGGCTGGAGTCCTGTAGGGCCGAGGGGCTGGAGTCCTGTATGGCCGAGGGGCTGGAGTCCTGTATGGCCGAGGGGCTGGAGTCCTGTATGGCCGAGGGGCTGGAGTCCTGTATGGCCGAGGGGCTGGAGTCCTGTATGGCAGAGGGGCTGGAGTCCTGTATGGCAGAGGGGCTGGAGTCCTGTATGGCCGAGGGGCTGGAGTCCTGTATGGTGTAGGGGCTGGAGTCCTGTATGGCCGAGGGGCTGGAGTCCTGTATGGCCGAGGGGCTGGAGTCCTGTATGGCCGAGGGGCTGGAGTCCTGTATGGCCGAGGGGCTGGAGTCCTGTATGGCCGAGGGGCTGGTGTCCTGTATGGCCGAGGGGCTGGAGTCCTGTATGGCCGAGGGGCTGGAGTCCTGTATGGCCGAGGGGCTGGAGCTCAGAAGACTGGACGGCAGTACCAAGTCCAGAGAGAGGCTGAAGATTGTTAAAGAGTTCAACAGCTGCCCTGATATTAATCTCTGCCTGGAGTCCACCATGTCAGTCCCACTCCCACCGCACCTCATAGCTCTGCTTAACAGAGCAACGCAATATGATTGTGTAGATGGCTACATCCCAAATAGCACCCTATTCCCTACATAGTGCACGGCCCTGGTCAAAAGTATTGCACTATATAGGGAATAGATTGCCATTTTGGACGTAGCCTGTATGTGTTTGAAATGAATGGACCACTGACTGTAGGTTCCTCTTTCTGTTTCTCCCCCATGGCAGGGGTTTTGGGCCTGAACATTGTGGGGGCCAATGTTATGATGCTGTTTGACCCAACCTGAAACCCTACCAATGACCTGCAGGCTATTGACAGGTACTGTATGCTGCAATATCCATACTAATATGCTATGTACTCACATAGAATGACATAGCAATATAACCTTATTCTATCTTTGTATACTCAATGTAAGTGTTAACAACAGTGAACTCTGTGCTGGTGTGTGACCCATAGAAAATAGTGCTATGGGGACATTCAAAATGGCCACCGTTTACCCATTATGGCATAATTGACCTTAACGGGGTCGCCCGTTCTGTTCAGTCTATTTCCATGGTGTGATCTCTCTTCAGAGTGTATCGTATAGGCCAGTGCAGGGACGTGACAGTGTGTGTGTGTGTGTATTCCTCTCAGCAGAAGGGCCGAGTGGAGGTGGGAGTAATGACGGCCTGCACACACACAGAGGAAGAGGAGGAGAGGAAGAGGGAGAGCGTGAGTAAATGCCTTTCTCAGGGAACCGTGACAGGTGCACATGTCTTTCTCATCCGTCCCTCCCTCTCCTTTCCCAGGCGGCCTTCTCATCCCTCCATTCCCACGTGAAAGAGAGGATACCTCAGACGTGGGTCTTCCTGTCTCTCCTTCACCAGCCCCCTCTCTTTTTCGCTCTCTCTCTGATACAGTGTCCAACAGATGGGCATAATTATCCCTCTATAATGGCAGGACCAGACCACACTGAAGGCTATCTGTTCTGTAGTATTTATTTACCAAGTAGTTTTGCCTCTATCCACTGTGACATTTCCCAGCTAAGACCCAACACAAATGTTCTTTTTTATAAGGCTGGGTATTTACTGGGGCCATTTAGACTTTAACAGCCATACACAATACACCAGGGTGCAGTAACAGACACACACTTACACATACTACGGAAGAGTCATCTGGTTGGCAAAAATCATAAGATTATCATCGCTGTAGGTGGTCGCACTCATTAAGGCCCTCACATAACTTCCATGCTCTAAAAGCTACAATGTATCCTTTGTTTTATATTCATGACATCATGACTCACAATATATATGTATGATTCATTGTGGCAAGCATCTTTGCATTACCAAGCACAGCTAAATGCTTTATGAATTACCAGCACTGTTCTGTAGCTTGGTGATGGAGGGAAGGAGGCGAGACCATAGTCCTGTTGCACTGTCAGAAGAAAGTGATGACATAGAGAGAGAAAGACCAAATATAAAACAAGGAATAAGGAGGAAGAGAAGGGTGTAGGAAGACAGTGACGAAGATTCACCCCCCTCTAAAGGAGGCCGACGCTCTAACACTAAAACTGCAGTTCCCAGAAGGCACCAGGTGGTGTTTGATTCGGATGAGTCTGATGATATTGACATCAAATCAAATGATATTGACGCCAAATGCGCTGTGAAATGCTTACTTACAAGACCTTAATCAACAATGCATTTTGAAGAAAATAGAGTTGAGAAAAGATTTAAAGGAAGGAGGGAGACCGGGAGAATTCTTAGTAAGAGACAGGCCAGTAACCGACCAGTAGACCAGAGCAGAGGATCCAGACAAATAGAGGACAGAGCGACTTTCACCTCCTCCAGCCAAAAGAGTTCTATTGCAGCCCCACAGAAACATAATTATGGCCCAGCAACACAGACAGACAGACATGCAGCGGTGACGTTTACCACCAGATCACACACCTCCAAGAGCATCCACCATCCCACCCGACACACCACCGTTATCATCGGAGAGACCCCCGGAACCATCTGCAGGTGAGGGGAGGGCAGATATTCCTGCTAGGGCTGGGCAGAGAGCCAAATCTAACCACCACTATAGTGTGGAGTGCCCTCAACTGGTACAAAAGGGTTCTCAGTGTGTATGATATGTGTGTGAGATCACCTGTGAGCTAACCCTCCCACCCATTTGCCTAACTTTAGCAAGTTGTGTTCAGGCTCTACGGTATTACCTTTCCCCTCCACAGCTCTCCTGACACACCCCAAAATTATTGCCTGAGGACATCCAAACACACACACACACACCCCGAATTAAGTCCGCTGTTAAATTATTTAAATCCGTGTGCACAGCATTTTAACGAATGTTGCTTTATTCATTGTTTTTCCTATGAAAGTTACAGATGGTAGCAACACCACGTAGTAAGTAATACCACCAGTGGCTGAGAAGTATTTCTGTCCCAGCTAGATGCACCTCATGCAGTATCAAGGACACATACTTAAGGCAACATTTTCCTATTTCTAGTTGTTTCTAATGTTATTTTGCAACTTTCCTGCACTCTGGGCCAAATCCTGTGTGTGTGCGCGTGTAGGTAGCAGCTGGAGGAGATGGCGTGTGTGTTTAGCATTGGTTCAGTGAAACCGTTTCCTGAAGAGGTTCTGAGGAGTACCACTGGCCAGACTGGCTCAGCTATGACAGTACTACACAGACCAGAGACTGGCTCAGCTATGACAGTACTACACAGACCAGAGACTGGCTCAGCTATGACAGTACTACACAGACCAGACACTGGCTCAGCTATGACAGTACTACACAGACCAGACACTGGCTCAGCTATGACAGTACTACACAGACCAGACACTGGCTCAGCTATGACAGTACTACACAGACCAGACACTGGCTCAGCTATGACAGTACTACACAGACCAGAGACAGGTTCAGCTATGACAGTACTACACAGACCAGAGACAGGTTCAGCTATGACAGTACTACACAGACCAGAGACAGGCTCAGCTATGACAGTACTACACAGACCAGAGACAGGCTCAGCTATGACAGTACTACACAGACCAATGACTGGCTCAGCTATGACAGTACTACACAGACCAGAGACTGGCTCAGCTATGACAGTACTACACAGACAAGGGCTCTGAGCTGCCATCCATCATCAAACACAATTTCCCAGAACCACACACAGCCCAGCCCAAACCTGACAGGACAGCCTTAAAACTTTCCTCCTCCTTTATAGCCAAACACAGACCCAGCTCAAAGGAACTCACCAGAGCGCTGTTTTAGAACCCCAGACATAGCCTAAAACCCCACATAGGTCCATTCCAGAACCCCAGAGGGATGTTCCCTCTCATGAGACAGAGGAGCAGAATGCCAAAGAAGAAGTAAAATAAAAAGAAGAAAAATAGTGTGATAGTGGAATGTGCAGAGCTGCTCAGTGCTTCAGCTCTGACCTGGCAAACAGTAAACAACAGTGCCAGTCGTCCTCTGGGACCTGGATTCTCTGGAGCTCAACTGGACCAGACATAGACCTGGTTCCTCCTCCTCTTCTTCAGCTCTCATCCATCACCATCGCTCCCAGGCTAAGCTCACAGCCAGCCCTCAGGGAGGGGGTCCTCCTCACAGAGCTACTAGAGACACCTCAGGGGCGGAATGGGACCAGAAATCAGCACTGGCATTTCTAACATAACAGCCCTTTTTTTTATTTATTTTTTTTACTTGCGGCCTCTATTATTAACCAGATAATGATAATTTTGCACAAAAAAATCCAAGTTAGACAGGCCCACTGGGCTAAAAATGGACCATCCCATTTGCCAAAAATTCCAGATGGCCAGTCCACCCCTGATATCCAGCACCAGCAACAAGTGTTGGAGGTTTGCAGTAAGTCAATTTCTGAGTCCAACAACATAGATAAAACACAAATGTTAAGATCTTAAAAAAATTAAATAACAGTAATGGCATTATGTAACAAAGCAAAATATTTATTTCAAAACAGATAGTAGTAGAAGTAGTAAAAGAGGATACCTTTCAGACCATGCTGAAAAGGCTATTACAACAAGAACACCTTTTCTTCTTACAAATGTTCAACTATTCTCTGTGTTTGGAATGTCTTTACAACCTCAAGGAAAGTATTTCCCGAAGTTTCCCAATCTGAACCCCCTTATTCCTCTTGTGATGCAGCAGTGAACTGGTGGCGTTGTGGAGAGGACAATGTAGTACAGACTAAAAAGTTGTGGGTTCAAATGGGGTCACAAAGTACAATGTTTATTCTGTCACAGTGCATGGACCAAGTACATCAAATCAATGTTTATTCTGTCACAGTGCATGGACCAAGTCAATCAAATCAATGTTTATTCTGTCACAGTGCATGGACCAAGTCAATCAAATCAAAGTTTATTCTGTCACAGTGCATGGACCAAGTCAATCAAATCAAAGTTTATTCTGTCACAGTGCATGGACCAAGTCAATCAAATCAAAGTTTATTCTGTCACTGTAACGATCTGAGTGTCGGGAGGTGCGAAGTCAGACGCAGGAACAGCAGAGCTTCAATAGGTTGAGTCTTTAATACCCAACTAACAAACGAAATGTCCAACACGGACGTACTGGGTGTCATACACAACGGTCCAATGACACGCGAAACAAACCCAGTCCACAATAATCATAAACACTCCCGAAATCCCAAAAGCTACAATGAAACAATCCCGCACAAAGAAGCGTACGGGCTGGCTGACTAATAAAGCCACACTAATTAACAATTAACTAAACACAAGTGATACAAATAAACACATAAGGAGGGGGAGGAAAAAGAGTCAGTGGCAGCTAGTAGGCCGGTGACGACGACCGCCGAGCGCCACCCGAACGAGAAGGAGAGCCTGCCTCGGTTGAAGTCGTGACAGTCACAGTGCATGGACCAAGTCAATCAAATCAAAGTTTATTTGTCACGTGCGCTGAATACAATAGGTGTAGAGCTTACAGTGAAATGCTTACTTACAGGCTCTAACCAACAGTGCAAAAAAAGGTATTAGGTGAAAAATAGGTAAGTAAAGAAATAAAATAACAGTAAAAAGACAGTGAAAAATAACAGTAGCGAGGCTATATACAGTAGTGAGGCTATATACAGTAGCGAGGCCATATACAGTAGTGAGGCTATATACAGTAGCGAGGCCATATACAGTAGCGAGGCTATATACAGTAGCAAGGCTATATACAGTAGCGAGGCTATATACAGTAGCGAGGCTATATACAGTAGCGAGTATTGATGAGGCTTATGTTCATAGTCTACGAAAGTACATATGTCACAAACTGTAGGATGTAAAGAAAACTGGAGCCACTCATCATCATCGGAAACAGTTGTCTGTGTTATGATTGCTAATTAAAGAGAGTCAGAGCGGTGGCTAATTAACTGTCAATTCCAGTATAAATGCAATTTGTAAATCAATTCCAAACTTGCCTTGAAGTCACAGGTATTTGATGCCGTGGTCAGATGGGCTTCCAAAGCAACCACAGAACAGGTAATCCAAAACTCTGATAGTGTAAAAACCAAACTTATTTTCCAAACAGAAAGTATTTTCATTGGCTATATTCCATCAATGATTAAAGTCAAAGCGATCAGATTTACACTGTAAGTAAAAGGTATAGACTAGTAGCAGCTTTCTTAGTTCTAAGTCTTAGCATAGAGTGGAGGTCAAAAAACTTGAAGGTACTGCCATACCTGAGGCCTAGTGAACCCATACTGCCAAAAACCTAAAGGGATGGTTAAAAAGGGGTGTGCCCAGGAAAGGCTCCATAATGCTTTTAAATACCGATGACAACCATAATAGAAAACCAAAAGATATGAGTTCAACAACCATACTCCATAATTCGGAGTATTATTCTAAATGTAGCAAAAACAATACATTTAGCACAAATAAAGAAAATTCGAATTTGGCTCCACCATCCAGTAAATTACTCAAATGACTTTACCTGCAAGCTTAGTAAACCTCTGGCAAAATCAGCACATATTTACAGTTCATTAGCTACTGCTCAGATAGATTTTTGCTAGAAATCATAATGTTGATGTCTGTTCCAAAAAGTTCAGAGTGTCTCCAGTTATGTTTACATTCGGCAGTTTGACATATGAACTTTCATAATGTATTAAAGCATTGAAGTTCTATTCAACTTTCTTTTTACTTCCCATTTGTTGCACCCCCTATGGGAAAATATGACTCCGCTACCCTTTACACCAGGAGCAACGGGGAGATCTGCATGGCATAGATACACTGAATATAATGAGAGAGAATACTTTTTTATTTTTTCCTCATCAAGAATCGGTTGGATAATTGTTATGTTGTTTTTGCATCATGAGCAATAATGTAACAAGAACACGCCAGATCCATGACACACACATGACACACACATCTTCTTCGGTTAAGGGCACACTTACATGCAAGTATCACAATATAGGTGATATAATTTAGGGACACCTTAACTCTCAAATAGTAAATTCATATATTGGTTTTAGAACTTCACCCGGTTAATGACAGGTTAAAACAGTTGTTAGGTTTTAAATGGCAGAGCCAGCACTACTGGGCTACTCAAGCTCACAGATTTAGCAGTAGGCTAAAATACAAGAGCGGCATGGAAAGAAAATATATAAAACCAAAAGAACCGTGGCTGCAACATGTGCAAAGATGCAATGTGTGAAGGGGCTCTGCAAAGACACAGCATATTAGTCTCCAACAAGTGTGCATTTGTATGACAAGAATTAAAACATGCAAGTGAGAACATACAAATCTAAAACTAAAATACAAAATGACTTTACAAAGTCGCTGGTAGGCCAATGTGTATATCCAGTCACTCCCACATACACATCGAAAGCCATGAATGTACACACATTCAAATATTACAACATTGTGAGTCCTGCTTCGGGTTGGATACTCGCAGATCCACAAGGATAATCTGCAAGAAAATCTATTTGTGGGAGTATGCACTGTAAACCCGCGGGTCAGGTTGCGGTCCAAATAAAACATATTGCGGGACGGGTTCAATTTTAATGATAATAAGAAAATCATTGATTTACCATATACTGTATATACACAGTTGAAGTCGGAAGTTTACATACACTTAAGTTGGAGTCATTAAAACTTGTTTTTCAACCACTCCACAAATTTCTTGTTAAACAAACTATAGTTTTGGCAAGTCGGTTAGGACTTTGTGCAGGACACAAGTAATTTTTCCAACAATTGTTTACATACAGATTATTTCACTTATAATTCACTGTATCACAATTTCAGTGTGTTAGAAGTTGACTGTTGAAGTTGACTACACTAAGTTGACTGTGCCTTTAAACAGCTTGGAAAATTCCAGAAAATGATGTCATTGCTTTAGAAGCTTCTGATAGGCTAATCATTTGAGTCAATTGGAGGTGTACCTGTGGATGTATTTCAAGGCCAACCTTCAAACTCAGTGCCTCTTTGCCTGACAACATGGGAAAATCTAAAGAAATCAGCCAAGACCTCAGAAAAAAAAATTGTAGATCTCCACAAGTCTGGTTCAACCTTGGGAGCAATTTCCAAACGCCTAAAGGTACCACATTCATCTGTACAAACAATAGTACGCAAGTATAAACACCATGGGACCACGCAGCCGTCAGACCACTCAGGTAGGAGACGCATTTCTGTCTCCTGGAGATAAACGTACTTTGGTGCGAAAAGTGCAAGTCAATCCCAGAACAACAGCAAAGGACCTTGTGAAGATGCTGGAGGAAACAAAACTATCTATATCCACAACAAGTCCTATATTGACATAACCTGAAAGTCCGCTCAGCAAGGAAGAAGCCACTGCTCCAAATCCGCCATAAAAAAAGACAGACTACGGTTTGCAATTGCACATGGGGACAAAGGTCGTACTTTTTGGAGAAATGTCCTCTGGTCAGACAAAACAAAAATAGAACTGTTTGTCCATAATGACCATCGTTATGTTTGGAGGAAAACGGGGGAGGCTTGCAAGCCCGAAGAACACCATCCCAACCATGAAGCACGGGGGTGGCAGCATCATGTTGTGGGGGTGCTTTGCTGCAGGAGGGACTGGTGAACTTCACAAAATAGATGGTATCATGAGGGAGGAAAATTATGTGGATATATTGAAGCAACATCTCAAGACATCAGTCAGGAAGTTAAAGCTTGGTCGCAAATGGGTCTTCCAAATGGACAATGACTCCAAGCATACTTCCAAAGTTCTGGCAAAATGGCTTAAGGACAACAAAGTCAAGGTATTGGTGCGGCCATCACAAAGCCCTGACCTCAATCCTATAGAAAATCTGTGGGCAGAACTGAAAAAGCAAGTGCGAGCAAGGAGGCCTACAAACCTGACTCAGTTGCACCAGCTCTATCAGGAGGAATGGGCCAAAATTCACCCAACGTATTGTGGGAAGCTTGTGGAAGGCTACCCGAAACATAAACAATTTAAAGGCAATGCGACCAAATACTAATTGAGTGTATGTAAACTTCTGACCCACAGGGAATGTGATGAAAGAAATTAAAGCTGAAATAAATCATTCTCTCTACTATTATTCTGACATTTCACATTCTTAAAATAAAGTGGTGTTCCTAACTGACCCAATTTTACTAGGATTAACTGTCAGAAATTGTGAAAAACTGAGTTTAAATGTATTTGGCTGAGGTGTATGTAAACTTCCGACTTCAACTGTGCAAAGCGAAGCACAGCCGAGAGCTGCCCAGTGACACGAGCCTACCAGACAAGCTAAATAACTTCTATGCTCGCTTCGATGCAAGTAAACCTGAAACATGCATGAGAGCATCAGCTGTTCCGGACGAATGTGTGATCACGCTCTCCACAGCCGATGTGAGTAAGATCTTTATCTTCTTCAGGATTGGTGGGTCCTCTTCTGGACGGTTGAGCTAACGTAGGCTAATGCGAACAGCATGAGGTTGTAAGTAACAAGAACATTTCCCTGGACATAGACATATCTGATATTGTTAGAAATCTTACATTCTTGTTAAACAGGTCAACATTCACAAGGCCCCAGGGCCAGATGTATTACCAGGACGTGTACTCCGAGCATGCGCTGACCAACTGCCAAGTGTCTTCACTGACATTTTCAACCTCTCCCTGTCTGAGTCTGTAATACCAACATGTTTCAAGCAGACCAGCATAGTCCCTGTGCCTAAGAACACTAAGGTAACCTGCCTAAATGACTACTGACCCATAGCACTCACGTCTGTAGCCATGAAATGCTTTGAAAGGCTGGTCATGGCTCACATCAACACCATTATCCCAGAAACCCTAGAGACACTCCAATTTGCATACCGCACCAACAGATCCACAGATGATGCAATCTCGATTGCACTCCACACTGCCCTTTCCCTCCTGGACAAAAGGAACACCTATGTGAGAATGATATTCATTGACTACAGCTCAGCGTTCAACACCATAGTGCCCTCAAAGCTCATCACTAAGCTAAGGACCCCGGGACTCCACACCTCCCTCTGCAACTGGATCCTGGACTTCCTGATGGGCCACCCCCAGGTGGAAAGGGTAGGTAACAACATATCTGCCACGCTGATCCTCAACACGGGGGTCCCTCACGGGTGCGTGCTCAGTCCCCTCCTGTACTCACTGTTCACTCATGACTGCACGGCCTGGCACGACTCCAACATCATCATTAAGTTCGCTGATGACACAACAGTGGTAGTAGGCCTGATCATCGACAACGATGAGACAGCCTATAGGGATGAGGTCAGAGACCTGACAGTGTGGTGCATGGACAACAACCTCTCCCTCAATGTGACCAAGACAAAGGAGATGATTGTTAACTACAGGAAACGGAGGGCTGAGCACGCCCCCATTCTCATCGACAGGGCTGTAGTGGAGCAGGTTGAGAGCTTCAAGTTCCTTGGTGTCCACATCACCAACAAACTTACATGTTCTAAGCACACCAAGACAGTCGTGAAGAGGGCACGACAAAACCTATTCCCCCTCAGGAGACTGAAAAGATTTGGCATGGTCAGATCCTCAAAAAGTTTTACAGCTGCACCATTGAGAGCATCCTGACGGGTTGCATCACTGCCTGGTACGGCAACTGCTCGGCCTCCGACAGCAAGGCACTACAGAGGGTAGTACGTACGGCCCAGTACATCACCGGGGCCAAGCTTCCTGCCATCCAAGACTTCTATACCAGGCGGTGTCAGAGGAAGGCCCTAAAACTTGTCAAAACACTCCAGCCACCCTAGTCATAGACTGTTCTCTCTCCTACCGCACGCCAAGCGGTTCCGGAGCACCAAGTCTAGGTCCAAGAGGCTTCTAAACAGCTTCTTCCCCCAAGCCATAAGACTCCTGAACAGCTAATGAAATGGCTACCCAGACTATTTGCATTGCCCCCCCCCCCCCCCCCCCCCACACTCTTGTACACTGCTGCTACTCTCTGTTATTATTTTTGCAAGGTCACTTTAATAACTCTACCTACATGTACATATTGCCTCAATTACCTCGACACCGGTGCCCCCACACATTGACTGTACCGGTACCCTCCTGTATATAGCCCCGCTATTGTTATTTACTGCTGATCTTTAATTATTTCTTATCTCTTACTTTTTTGGGGGGTATTTTCTTAAAACTGCATGTAAGCAAGCATTTCACTGTAAGGTCTACACCTGTTATATTCGGCGCATGTGACAAATAAAATGTGATTTGATATTTGTGTGCAGTCAGAATGCTGTTTTTTGAATGTCCTGTTCAAGTAAAAAGTAAAAAATATATATATTTTGCTAAACAGATGAGGGATAAATATAACCACTCACAAAATGGACCCGTCAAATTCATGAGATCTAAAAAATTGTTTTAACCACGTTTTGAAGCTATGCAGTGTGTTTACATTTAAATTGTTTGTTTAGAAACAACGAAGTAAAACAAGCTTATATTTTGTTTGGATGTGGTAAGACAGTTGACTTACGCTCATGAGTTATATTCTTCAATAATCAATAGCTTTATATAATTAATTTAAATGTCCAAAAATGTATGTGTCGATTTCAGATTGCCCCTTTTAAAGCTGCAATTATGTTACTTTTTAGGCGACCCGACCAAATTCACATAGAAATGTTAGTTATAGATCTATCATTCTCATTGAAAGTGAGTCTAAGAAGCGCTAGATCTGTTTTAAGTGTGCTAGTTCTATGCTTCCCGTTCGTATGTTTTGTTTTTGTGTCTTTTACTTTCGATTTTGTGCACCAGCTTCAAACAACTGAAAAATACAATATTTGTGGTTATGGAAAATATATTTCACAGCGGTCACAATGATTCTCTATTCAATGACTGCTTGTTTTGTCACAAACTAAAATTAGGCTAACTATTAGAACTTTACTAACTAGGAAATGACGGTGCGATTTCTGCATATTTCACGCTTAACAAACAGATACTTTAAGATGGTGCCACATCATCTTGCTGAGTCTACCTTCCTTTAACTTTAACTTGTGCACTTTTCCCAGCCTTTTCAAATAGGTGTGTCGATAGAGAGAGAGAGAGACCATGCCTCAGGATTACCTGGCCTGATGACTCCTGGCTGTCCCCAGTCCACCTGGTCCAGTCCACCTGCTCCAGTTTCAACTGTTCTGCCTGCGGCTATGGAACCCTGACCTGTTCACCGGACGAGCTCCCTCTCTCTCTCTCTCTCTCTCTCTACCGCACCTGCTGTCTCAACCTCTGAATGCTCGGTTATAAAAAGCCAACTGACATTTACTCCTGAGGTGCTGACCTGTTGCACCCTCTACAACCACTGTGATTATTATTATCTGACCCTGCTGGTCATCTATGAACGTTTTAATATCTTGAAGAACGATCTGGCCTTAATGGCCATGAACTCGGCCTGGCCACTTCTCAGAGCCTGGTTCCTCTCTAGGTTTATTCCTAGGTTCCTGCCTTTCTAGGGAGTTCTTCCTTGCCACCGTGCTTCTACATCTGCATTGCTTGCTGTTTGGGGTTTTAGGCTGGGTGTCTGTATGAGCACTTTGTGACATCTTCTGATGTCAAAAGGGCTTTGCAAATACATTTGATTGATTGAGAGAGAGAGAGGGAAAAGAAGTGAACCAGGTCTGACACTTGTGATTAAACAGGATTGATACTGGTATGTTTCGCCACAGGGCAGTAAGATCAGATCTAGAGATTGAATTCCATTAGAGTTTTTTTTATTAGGGCTTTGTCACCACCCCAGCACTCAATGATCACAGTAGGCTACAATGGTTTTTGCTTCATACATGCATCCTGATGGTATCAAAAACAAACAAATAGGCCTCCCGAGTGGTGCTGCAATCTAAGGCACTGCTTGAGGCATCACTACAGACCCGGGTTTGATCCCAGGCTGTGTCACAACCAGCTGTGACCGTGAGTCCCATAGGGCGGTGCAAAATTGTCCCAGCATCGCCCGGGTTAGGGGAGGGTTTGGCCGGGGGGGCTTTTACTTGGCTCTTCACACTCTAGCAACTCCTTGTGATGGTGCCGGATTCTGCAGGCTGACTTCGGTCATCAGTTGAACAGTGTTTCCTCTGACACATTGGTGCAGCTGGCTTCCGGGTTAAGTGTGCGGGTGTTAAGAAGTGTGATTTGGCGGGTCATGTTTTGGAGGATGCATGACTTGACTTTTGCCTGTCCCGAGCTTGTTGGGGAGTTGCAGCAATGAGACAAGATAAAATAAGCAGTGTGAGTCAGTCCTTTGTTCCACTGGTTTCCTTCCCTCTTTTTTTAGCTAACTTCAGCCACCGCTAATAAAAACAACTATGGGAGAAATTGGGGGGAAAAAATAAGTTCAACATTTGTGGCCAAATCAATTCAAATTAACTCTCTGACTTGGTTGGAAGTCACACGGATGTGATTTGGCCACAAATCATTTTTGTTTTGTTTATTTTGTTCCCCAATCACTCCCATAATTTTTTTCTTAGCGGTGGTTAAAGTTAGCTGAAGTTAGTAATGGCTATTTAAACAAAACTGAACCAGGTAAGGAACCATCTGACTAGAAGGTGTAAAATACTGAACTATCCCTTCAGAATAGGAAATGTGGCAGGGGAATTATACAGCACTATAGGAAGGCAAATAGTGCTGTCACAGGTGCAGACATGGAGTGTGGCTTGCCTTTTACAGAGAGAGAGAGAGAGTCAAATGCTGCAATTTATATCCCAACGTTTGCAGTTTGCATCTAAGTTGCACCTACTGTTAGGAATTCCCCTGTCAAGAGCCCTCACTCCAGCCTCACCCATCCCCTACTGGCTCAAAGGAGGCTGGGGTCACCAATAAATGGGCACATTTCATCCGAATAGTTTGCAATGTAAATATTATTACACAAACATAATAAATAATGTTCTAATGCAATGTCCTTATCCACAATTGAAATTACTGAAAAATGCAGTTCAAAATGTAAAAAAAGTGTCTCATTAAGAAAAATATAGCTTGATAAATCAAATGCTTCAAAGGGATATTGTCTATTCTCATGTGCATTCAACAGTAGCCTAATCTGCAAATGGCAACGGAAAATGCATTTACGTCTCCCTTTACTTGAAAATGAAGTCCATTCGTCTGTCCTTCAGAGTGAACCTTTTCGTGATCAAACCGATCCAAAAAAGTGTTAGATTCTTGTCTCCGGTATCCAAAACTTTCATTTTGTCACTGATAAATACACAGCAGAACCCCATTTCCTAATTTTATTCTGTAGAACACGAAAGCATGCATCAGTTTTGATGAAAATCTCCTTTGACAGCCAGGACCATACACAGATCTTTTGGGGGGAATGTGCTCCCCCAAAAAATTGTCAACACAAAATGCTTTTTCATGATTATTACATTAAAGCAAGAACAAAAAATGAAGAATCTGATGAGTAAAGTATTTTGCTAAACTATTTTAAACTGCAATAAATGCTGCACTTTTCAGCAATGACCAACAATTCCAGTCACAATAGAAGATTGGAAGAAATGTAGCTTACTATTACTATATCCAACCCAACTTGTTGACACTATGTATCCACTCTGGCTGAAACTTTGATAAAGTGGAAGAAGTATTGAGGAGCAGGGAGGTTGAAGGTCACTTCAGGAATATAGCTGCTGCTTCACACTATCCCTAAAGAAGTCAGTAATGAGAGTAAAAAAATTATAAAATAAATACCTAATTCCGTTTAGGTTTTCCCAAATTCTGTTTTCTCTGTTTTGTTTTTCCAGGTTTCAGGTTTTTGCTCTGAAAATCCCACTTTGATATGCTCCAGTACTTTAGCGACTTGACACTATATGAACTTTAAAAGTGAGATTTTCACTGGGCAGTTACTTTAAACGACATCAAGAGACCACTTTTGAGGTCTGGGAAAAATCAAAGAAAAGTACATTTTGGGGTGTAGAAACCCTTTAATTTAAGTGCCACTGGCAAGAGCCAGTGGCAAGAGCCAAGAGCCACTGGCAAGAGCCAAGAGCCTTGGTTAGGATGTTCCTGAAGCACACATCCCACTGGGCAAAAACTGGTCGAATCAATGCTGTTTCCATGTTATTTCAACCCCAAAAAATCTATGTGATGACGTTGAATCAAGGTGGAAAACTGATTGGATTTACAAAAATAAAGGGCAATTTGACTTTAAAATCAAATCCAATGACAAATTAGTTGAAAACTTTACAAAATGTAAATCAAAACTAGACATTGAACTGATTGATGTCTCTGCCCAGTGGGATGTGATTGCAGAGTTTGCTGAACAAATTACCACTGAAAAATTAGGTATAATTCTTCCAGCTAGGCATAGACTACTTTGTAGTTAACATTTAATTGAGAAGGTTTTCAGGAAAGCCTTTCCATCTACCAGAAGATGGTTGTCATTAGCCTCAATGCTAACGGCTACACATAGTTGTAGACAAACGCTCACACACAGACAAGGGCATTTCTGTGCCATTGCCTGTTCAGAACAACAAGAAAATATGATTACAACATTTTTGGGGGAAATTATACCACCACCCAAAAGAGCAATTTGGAGACTGGAAGGGCAAAGGGGTGTGTGATCTGCACAGGTAGAGCTCTATCTCTGCACGTGCCTGAGTATCATATCCAGAGGCCATCAGTAGCTGTTGTCCCTATCGGATGATTTCTGTCCCTTCCTCTGATGAAGGCCAGGAAGCACAGGTGTTGGTCTCCCACTCTGAATTACACAAAATTGTCCTTGGAAAACCCAAAATATATATATTTTGAGGTGCAGTATATTGTCCATTTGTTAGGTTGTTTTGCTAGCTAACTAGCTTCATTCAGTTCAAGGGATGCAACGCAAAATAATGTAGACAAGCCCACGTGTGCAGAACTTTCCCCAAGGTTAGCCACACAACATGTTTAGGCAATACGCATGGGCAAAACATGAAATCGTCTCAATGCAACAAATGAAGCTAGGCAAAGCAGCGAGACCTATGCTGACCCTGTCCATCAACACTGACTGGAGTCTGGAATGACCACACGGATCAACAATATGAATGGATGGGAAGGAAGGCATGCATATCCTGGCGCCTTTCCTGAGGTTTTGATACAGTTGTAGAACAATTTGAAATTTTGAGCATAAAAAACACCAGAATCATTGATAAAAAACACCAGATAACAAAAAATAATTACTTAAACATTTTTTTATCACAGGGTAAGCACTGCCTACCCTGACTGCATGTCATTGCCCCACACCGTACACACTCATATTGGAGTGATTAATCCAGCGATCAGATTTCCACCTCAAAACACATCTCTTTTCATGGTGTTAATCTAGAACCAACAAGTGCTCACAGTCGCACTGCAGAAATATACTTTTTTCCACGTTTCTCCAAACATCAAATTTCAAAGTTGCTCCAAACATCAAATGTTGACATCTTTGGGTTGAAAGTAAATTTCAAACAATTATCATACACATCAACCTACTCAGATTTGCTACACTCATAATATCTTGTCTCAATTTTCTAACATCTCTGGCATTGGCTTACAGGCAAGGGAATGAAACAAATATTGCTAGAAGATATTTCTTGAATTCTAAATATCAGACCTTTGAAAGCTCTAGTTTTGACCTTCATAATACCTCTGATGGCGGTAACTTTACAAGCACTAATTGTGGTCAATTTATACTGAGAATAGTATGGATATTTGGAGACTAAAAACCACAACCTAGTGAGATATACATGGAGAAGACTTAATCAAGCTAGTCGTCTTGACTACTTTCTTGTCTCTTTCTCTCTTGCATCAAAGGTTAAAAAAGTTTTAATAGGAGACAGAATGTGATCGGATCATCATCTAATTGGCATTCACATAACTCTCATATATTTTCCACGTGGACGGTGATATTGGAAATTTTATCAATGTTTACTGGAGGACAACTTACTTTAACTAAGACAAAATAATTTATAACTGAATTTTGCCAGTATAATATAGGCTCAGCAAATCCCCTTATTGTTTGGGATACCTTTAAATGTACCTTCAGAGGTCATTCAATTCAATATTCGTCAATAATAAAAAAGCACTTTCTGGCTAAAGAGACAAGACTAACAAGGGAAATCCATGAACTAATAGTACAGGTAGTTAGCAATAAAACGATACTACAGAGATACAAAATAAGTCAGAGGAAAAACAAAAAGAACTTGAAGACCTTATTCAAGAACGATCTAATGTAAACTTTTACAAAAATTAAGCACACTGGATGGTGTTGAATACTGAGCTATAGTCAATGAACAGCATTCTTACATAGGTATTCATATTGTCCAGATGGGTTAGGGCAGTGTGCGGTGTGATGGCGATTGCATCGTCTGTGGACCTATTGGGGCGGTAAGCAGCTTGAAGTGGGTCTAGGGTGACAGGTAAGGTGGAGGTGATATGATCCTTGACTAGTCTCTCAAAGCACTTCATGATGACAGAAGTGAGTGCTACTGGGCGATAGTCATTTAATTCTGTTACCTTTGCATTCTTGGGTACCGGAACAATGATGTCAATCTTGAAGCATGTGGGGACAGCAGACCGGGATAGGGAAAGATTGAATAAACACACCAGTCAGCTGGTCTGCGCATGCCTTGAGGACGCACCTAGGGATGCCGTCTGGGTCGGCAGACTTGCGAGGGTTAACATGTTTAAATGTCTTACTCAGTTCTTGGTAGCTGATCTCGTCAGTGGCACTGTGTTATCCTCAAAGCAGGCAAAGAACGTGTTTAGCTTGTCCGGAAGCAAGATGACGGTGTCCGCGACGTGGCTGGTTTTCCTTTTGTAGTCCGGGATTGTCTGTAGACACTGACACATACATCTCATGTCTGAGCCGTTCAATTGCGACTCCACTTTATCTATACTGACATTTTGCCTGTTTGATTGCCTTGCGGAGGGAATGACTACTTTGTTTGTATTCTGCCATATTCCCAGTCACCTTGCCATGGTTAAATGGGGTGGTTCGAGCTTTCAGTTTTACACGAATGCTGCAGTCTATCCATGGTTTCTGGTAGGTTAGGTTTTAATTTCTGGTTGGGTAGGTTTTAATAGTCACAGTGGTTACAATATCTCTTATATACTACTTGATGAAATCAGTAACCGTCTCAGTGTACACGTCAATGTTATTCTTGGAAGTTACCCAGAACATATCCCAGTCCGCGTGATCAAAGCAATCTTGAAGCGTGGATTCCGATTGGTCAGACCAGCGTTGAATAGTCCTTGGCACGGGTACTTCCTGTTTGAGTGATGCAACAGGACAACGACCCAAAACATAGAAATAAACCAACAACAGAAGAAAATACGCCTTCTGGAGTGGCCCAGTCAGAGTCCTGACCTCAACTCGATTGAGATGCTGTGGCATGACCTCAAGAGAGCAGTTCACACCAGACATCCCAAGAATATTACTGAACTGAAAGAGTTTTGTAAAGAGGAATGGTCCAAAATTCCTCCTGACCGTTGTGCAGGTCTGATCCACAACTATAGAAATCGTTTGGTTGAGGTTATTGCTGCCAAATGGGAGGTCAACCAGTTATTAAATCTAAGAGTTCACATACTTTTCCCACCCTGCACTGTGAATGCTTACACGGTGCGTTCAATAAAGACAAACGTATAATTGTTTGTGACTTATTAGTTTCAGCAGACTGTGATTGTCTATTGCTGTGACCTAGATGAAGTACAGATCAAATTTTATGACCAATTTATGCAGAAATCCAGGTATTTCCAAAGGGTTCACATATTTTTTCTTGCTGTCTTCTTTCAACGATTATTATCCCCTCACACCCTCTCTCACCTTTCCCTATTTGTTATGATGCCTCCCTTCCTCTCTCTCCAAATCTATCATTGCCACAATATTTACCCTTCTTTGTCTCCTCCATATGCTCTCTCTCCTCCTAATGTGCTCTCTCTCCTAATTTTGCTCTCTCTCCTCATGTGCTCTCTCTCTCCTCATGTGCTCTCTCTCTCCTACATATGCTCTCTCTCTCTCCTACATATGCTCTCTCTCTCTCTCCTACATATGCTCTCTCTCTCTCCTACACATGCTCTCTCTCCTCCTAAATTGCTAAAACTTTATTATTTTAAACATAAAATATTTTTAAATAACTGGGTATGCTATACCTTAGTACTTAACATAGTACATACACAGTAACACTATGTTCAATGCTTTGTGCAGTACACAGATATTCATGGGCATACAGTACATGAGAGTCCATATAGTGAGCGTATCTAAGTTTCATTAAGGCCCAAGGGGCATATTTAGGTGACTCAGCAAGCAAAGAACTCTATCGAGCGGGGGAATATCCCACAGTTGTTACAATAACTCTCAAAGGAGGTCTCTGAATGAAAAACATTCCCCCCTTTCATTTCATTAGGAAATTACACACCATTGGTCAACCATTCCTGTCTTGGTTTCCTAGGCAATCCGTTTGCTGTAATTGAGTCTAATTCCCTAGCTCCTGGGCCCTTCCTCTCTTGTTGTTCTACATGATAAAAGAGGAAGACTGGATACACACACACACACACACACACACACACACACACACACACACACACACACACACACACACACACACACACACACACACACACACACACACACACACACACACACACACACACACACACACAGGAAGGAAGGAATCATCCTCCAGTTTAGTATCTGGTTCCTATACACGCCTGGAAACAAACTGCAAGCCCACTGTCTGAATGTTAATGATCCACTGGTGAGACGACCTAAATGGGCTCAGACCTGCTCATTCTCCACACCTAGACAGAATGACTGAAATAATACATGTGGTTCTATAGTATAATATGATTTTTAATAGAAAGTCAATGTCTTCATGTTCCTCTGGATATTCCATAATGAGATGCATGTCCTCTCTGAACACCCTAATGTCGAACTGTAGAAGGTGAGACAGAGAGCGAGGGAGGTCTCTCCTTTCAAACGGGACAAAAGCAATGGAAAATTGTGCGTTTCAGTAGAGTAAATATTGAGAGTAGGGAGACATGAATGTTGAGAAGAAAGGCATTTCTGGGCCATGTCTGTGTAGCGGTGCCAAAGGGGCCTGCGTCATCTGATCCATTGTTTAGTGAACGGGGGGATCAGTAAGCAAGTGGTTCGCCGGCCCGGCCCCTCTCCCTCCTCTCTCCCCAGCTGTAGCCTCTTCTCTGTTTATGTTTGCAAGGCCCTTGCCTTGAAGTGGGACTACACAAGCAAAGCCCCACCATATGTGAGTGGAGTGGAGTGCGCTCCAACCTCTCTTGCGTGCACAATCACTTTCTCTCTCTTTCTTTCTCCCCATCTATCTCTGTAATGTGGGGTCCTCTGTCTGCCCCTCTCTCTCTACCCCTCTTTCTCTCTCTCCATTTCTCCCTCTCTCTGCCTCTCTCCCTCTTTCTTCATCTCTCTGCCTCTCTCTCACTCCATTTCTCTCTCTCCATCTCTCGTACTTTCTCTGTCTTTCCTGCTCCCCTCCTGCTTGCCGAAAGTTCACCTTTTCCTTGACAGCACGCTCTTTAGGAGGAGATGAAAGGTAGGAATTTATATTCTTGAGTTTCAAAGACCTGCATCGAAGGACAAGGAGGATGGGTGGTATTACTTTGGAGGGAAATAATTACGCTTTGAAACAAGGTGAAAATCCTTTTTGATGTTCACAAAAACAAAAGATGGAAATTATGTCACAGAACACATGTCAGAGAATGTAAATGTTCAAATATTTATTGTGGTGTATCATACTTACAAGCTCAGCACATTCCTCTGATGGAAAAATCTGACATTTGAAAGCTATTGTGAAAAACTGCAAAAATCTTGTCATGGTTCCTGTCCAGGATGTCCTAGTTCAGCTCTGATGACTATTCTGGGCCTGCTCCAGCCTGTGTGTTGAGTTGATCAGGCCTGGTCCATAACCATGCGTGTTGAGGTGGTCCGGCCTGGTCCATAACCATGCGTGTTGAGGTGGTCCGGCCTGGTCCATAACCATGCGTGTTGAGGTGGTCCGGCCTGGTCCATAACCATGCGTGTTGAGGTGGTCCGGCCTGGTCCATAACCATGCGTGTTGAGGTGGTCCGGCCTGGTCCATAACCATGCGTGTTGAGGTGGTCCGGCCTGGTCCATAACCATGCGTGTTGAGGTGGTCCGGCCTGGTCCATAATCATGCGTGTTGAGGTGGTCCGGCCTGGTCCATAAACATTTGTGTTGAGGTGGTTCGACCTGGTCCATAACCATGCATGTTGGGTGGGCCGTGGTGTCTGTGTGCTTGTTTTGGACGCTCATTGGACTCTTTCCTCTCTGTTTACTTCAAAAACAAGCACTCAGTCTTAAAAGACAGCTAGGCTTTTGTTCTGTCCTCTCGCCCACCCACACAGGACCACTATATTTCATTTTTTCATACCCTCCCCTCCTTGTGTTCATCACTGAATGGACAATACTGGATAGGTGACTCAACACATGTGCCCGGCAGGGATGCGTGCTTAGCCCCCTTCTGTACTCCCTGTTCACCCACGACTGCATGGCCAAACGACACCAACATCATCAAGTTTTTCTGATGATACCACAGTTGTAGGCCTGATCACTAACAACAATGACTCAGCCTACACGGAGGTCAGAGAACTGGCATTGTGGTGCCAGGACAGTAACCTCTCCCTCAACATCGGCAAAACAAAGGAATTGATTATCGACGTCAGGAAGCAGAGAGGTAGCCTTGCAAGCCATCTGTGCAGCGTTTCATGCAAGTTTACATGAAACGCTGCACGGATATCAATAATGTAAGCCTGGGGGATAAGGTCGCTTTGTGAGGCTAACAGAGAGGAGGACATGCCCCAATCCACATCGACGGGACTGCAGTGGAGAGAGACAGACGTTTTAAGTTCCTTAGCGTAAAATCATCTAGGACCCCACACACCCCAGCCAAAGACTGTTCACTCTCCCAAAGACTGTTCACACCCCAGCCAAAGACTGTTCACTCTCCCAAAGACTGTTCACACCCCAGCCAAAGACTGTTCACACCCCAGCCAAAGACTGTTCACTCTCCCAAAGACTGTTCACTCTCCCAAAGACTGTTCACACCCCAGCCAAAGACTGTTCACACCCCAGCCAAAGACTGTTCACTCTCCCAAAGACTGTTCACTCTCCCAAAGACTGTTCACACCCCAGCCAAAGACTGTTCACTCTCCCAAAGACTGTCCACTCTCCCAAAGACTGTTCACTCTCCCAAAGACTGTTCACTCTCCCAAAGACTGTTCACTCTCCCAAAGACTGTTCACACCCCAACCAAAGACTGTTCACTCTCCCAAAGACTGTTCACTCTCCAAAAGACTGTTCACTCTCTTACTGCTGGGCAGACGATATCGGAGCATTGGGTCTCGGACCACCATGCGCAGAGACAGTTTTTACCCACAAGCCATCAGCCTGCTGAATACTTGAACTGGGATTGAGCCTAAGCACCTTAGCACACATGCACTCACTCATTGTCACACACAAACACACACACACACGCACATTCACACTACACATGCATCACGACAGTTGCTGCTAGACTTCTATTTATTATTGCTAAAATTACAGCACAATTTAAACACTTTGCTCTCCATATTATCCTCCCCAAAACACAAGGAAATATTGTACTAAACATTTGTTGAGTGCCTCCATGCATTTGTATTTTATTTTTATTCCATTGAGCTTAAATTCTTTTGTGGCATTATTGAGAGGGAACCTGCAAGTCAGCGTTCTGCTTAGAGTCACGTTGGCACAAGCCTTTTGAGATTTGGTTGGGGAACCCTCCCACCTTTCGGGCAAAACAAATATATTTCAATTTTAAAACTAATTTCATGCAATTGTACTCCTTTTGCCAGTGGGTGGAGAGAAGCTTTTGCATGCTTGATGCACATTTTCTGTAATTCTGCACATTTTGCCATGACTTATGCCATGATCATAATGATATCTGACAGAGAGTGTCTAACAAAATCAATGGGGACCCCCTGGAGGTCAGGGCCCCTGGGCACATGCCCAAGGTTTAGATATCTGGCTAGACTACCGTACCTAGCAATCTAAAACATGTTCGCTGACATGGGCTAATTGAGTGACTGTCAGTGACTGGCATAACAAGAGAGAAACTGCTGATGCAATACCAAATTTTGAAGTTGCACCATAGGAATTATATTATTCTAACTCTCAACATTAAGCTGAGTCCCTACTGAGTTCCTAAAACACAGCGCATAACCTGGGTATAGGCAGATTACTTCATCCTACTCTCTATCTATTTCTCTCCTTCTCTCGCTCTGTCTCTCTCTTATTCTCTCACTCACCTGTTCTTGCTCTCTCCCCATCAAACATACAGTTTTAAATGCTGAACTTGCCAACGTGACAAGGCTTCAATTGACTCATCATTTGATCCATGAAAAGGCTTTGAAATAGAACACTGAAAGGTGGTATTTAACGTGTTCAAGGTCCCACCATATAATGACCCAGTACCTCAGGTGTGGAAAGTCCAATCAATGAACACAATAAACGGAACACTTTTGATTTCAGGAGAAAGTGACATTCATCCTTCAAACTGTGGGTTGGAAGGAGAACGTACAGTAGCGTGAGTTTTTTATTTTATTTTTTTATTTCACCTTTATTTAACCAGGTAGGCAAATTGAGAACACGTTCTCATTTACAATTGCGACCTGGCCAAGATAAAGCAAAGCAGTTCGACACATACAACAACACATAGTTACACATGGAGTAGAACAAACATACAGTCAATAATACAGTGAAAAATAAGTCTATATACAATGTGAGCAAGTGAGGTGAGATAAGGGAGGTGAAGGCAAATAAAATATATTAATAAATAAAAATATAAAAAAGGCCATGGTGGCGAAGTAAATACAATATAGCAAGTAAAAAAACACTGGAATGGTTGGTTTGCAGTGGAAGAAGGTGCAAAGTAGAGATAGAAATAAGGGGGTGCAAAGGAGCAAAATAAATAAATACAGTAGGTAAAGAGGTAGTTGTTTGGGCTAAATTATAGATGGGCTATGTACAGGTGCAGTAATCTATGAGCTGCTCTGACAGCTGGTGCTTAAAGCTAGTGAGGGAGATAAGTGTTTCCAGTTTCAGAGATTTTTGTAGTTCGTTCCAGTCATTGGCAGCAGAGAACTGGAAGGAGAGGAGGCCAAAGGAAGAATTGGTTTTGGGGGTTACCAGAGAGATATACCTGCTGGAGCGCGTGCTACGGGTGGGCGTTGCTATGGTGACCAGCGAGCTGAGATAAGGGGGGACTTTACCTAGCAGGGTCTTGTAGATGACCTGGAGCCAGTGGGTTTGGCGACGAGTGTGAAGCGAGGGCCAGCCAACAAGAGCGTACAGGTCGCAGTGGTGGGTAGTATATGGGGCTTTGGTGACAAAACGGATGGCACTGTGATAGACTGCATCCAATTTATTGAGTAGGGTTTTGGAGGCTATTTTGTAAATGACATCACCGAAGTCAAGGATTGGTAGGATGGTCAGTTTTAGAAGGGTATGTTTGGCAGCATGAGTGAAGGATGCTTTGTTGCGGAATAGGAAGCCGATTCTAGATTTAACTTTGGATTGGAGATGCTTGATGTGAGTCTGGAAGGAGAGTTTACAGTCTAACCAGACACCTAGGTATTTGTAGTTGTCCACATATTCTAAGTCAGAGCCGTCCAGAGTAGTGATGTTGGACAGGCGGGCAGGTGCAGGCAGCGATCGGTTGAAGAGCATGCATTTAGTTTTACTTGTATTTAAAAGCAATTGGAGGCCACGGAAGGAGAGGTGTATGGCATTGAAGCTCGCCTGGAGGGTTGTTAACACAGTGTCAAAAGAAGGGCCAGAAGTATACAGAATAGTGACGTCTGCGTAGAGGTGGATCAGAGACTCACCAGCAGCAAGAGCGACATCATTGATGAATACAGAGAAGAGAGTCGGTCCAAGAATTGAACCCTGTGGCACCCCCATAGGGACTGCCAGAGGTCCGGACAACAGACCCTCCGATTTGACACACTGAACTCGATCAGAGAAGTAGTTGGTGAACCAGGCGAGGCAATCATTAGAGAAACCAAGGCTGTCGAGTCTGCCGATGAGGATGTGGTGATTGACAGAGTCAAAAGCCTTGGCCAGGTCAATGAATATGGCTGCACAGTACTGTTTCCTATCGATAGCGGTTAAGATATCGTTTATGACCTTGAGCGTGGCTGAGGTGCACCCATGACCAGCTCTGAAACCAGATTGCATAGCGGAGAAGGTATGGTGGGATTCGAGATGGTTGGTAATCTGTTTGTTGACTTGGCTTTCGAAGACCTTAGAAAGGCAGGGTAGGATAGATATAGGTCTGTAGCTGTTTGGGTCAAGAGTGTCCCCCCCTTTGAAGAGGGGGAAGAATGTCGCAGCTGCTTTCCAATCTTTGGGAATCTCAGACGACACGAAAGAGAGGTTGAAAAGGCTGGTAATAGGGGTGGCAACAATTTCAGCAGATAGTTTTAGAAAGAAAGGGTCCAGATTATCTAGCCCGGCTGATTTGTAAGGGTCCAGATTTTGCAGCTCTTTCAGAACATCAGCTGACTGTATTTGGGAGAAAGAGAAATGGGGAAGGCGTGGGCGAGTAGCAGAGGGGAGGCCAGTGCTGTTGACCGGAGTAGGGGTAGCCAGGTGGAAAGCATGGCCAGCCGTAGAAAAATGCTTGTTGAAATTCTCAATTATAGTGGATTTGTCGGTGGTGACAGTGTTTCCTATCTTCAGTGCAGTTGGAAGCTGGTAACTACTAGTCTGTGTCAAACAGATCTGTCACTGGAAACTCCCTGTGTTTCACCAGGCAGACACTTGTGGTGTTCTCTACTGTGTGTGTGGTGCCTAATTCTTTCTAACCAGAGATGAATCTGGACTAATTGTGCCATTGGAACTGCTGTGAAAGCTGTATATTGAGTGCCCTCTAGTGGCTCTAGTTGCCATAGCACTCTGTCATCCAACCTGGTTGCTGGGTCTATCCACTTGGAATGAAACTGAACTCAAACGGGGAAGGACTGACTACATGAACTTGGCCAAGAAAAAACGCTTGTTTTCCTTTTCAATTGTGTAACATTTTACTATGTTTATGCTATGGTTTGCACTAGTGATGTACAAGTCGACTTATAACCCGCGGTCATAGTTTTATCTGGGTGGGATGAATAAACAGAAAACAACACCTTAAAAAAGACATAAATGTAAACTGTCATTCTTGTGCAATTTATATCTATAGGTTGAGGTTTTTCTTTCATTATTTTAGGCTATCTGGCATGAGTGTATAAGCCTAAGGTTGAGGACAGGGGTGTCAAACTCATTCCATGAAGGGCCTAGTGTCTGTAGGTTTGAGTTTTTTTCCTTTCAATTAAGACCTAGACAACCAAGTGAGGGGAGTTCCTTACTAATTAGAAACCTTAATTCATGAATCAAGTACAGGGAAGGAGCGAAAACCCACAGCCACTAGTTTGACACTGTGCTTTATGGCTTAACATGCTGACTAGACCGGGCAGGCACTTCTGTCTGCGTGCGCCATCTTACGCAGGTTGATTTTGTTCATCCACACCAGAGGCGATCAGGACACGTAGGTTAATTTTCTTCATCCACACCAGAGGCGATCAGGACACCTATACCCAGGTTATCTGTGGATTAATTGTCGGAGTAGAGGACTTTTTGCATTTCAGGTAAAATAACAATCCAATGTTTATATCCCAGGACAAATTAGGAAGCTAGCTAAATTGCCATGAATGTTTAATGCTTTTTGATTTGTCCCCAAATGAATATAGTTGGTTCAGAGTTAGTTTTGATATTTCAACCTGCATGTCCTGATGTGTCTTGTGTGGATGGACAAAATCAACTTGCGTATGCCCGGTCTAGTCAGCATGTAACTGTAGGCGGACCAAATACCCTACACCAAGCCAAATAGACTCGTTTTTTCCCTCTGTGTATCAAAATTAACTATGTCAGAGTTGAATTCAATAAGGGAAATTCTGCAAAATGAAGAGTTGACAATAACAAGAAGGGAGGGACAGAAAATAAATGTTTGAGAGAGATTTGCTGAAGTGGTGGAAGAGAATGATAGCAGTATGTTATGTGTGAAGATTGTGAGGTGCTATACAAATTCCACAGTCACAAGATGGGGATTTTAAATAGGCCTATGGCACCTCAAAGGAATTGTAGTCTACTGTTCAGATGGGTTAAAGCTACAATATGTAACTTTTTGGGCAACCCAACCAAATTCACATAGAAGTGTGATTTATAGATCTTTCATTCTCATTGAAAGCAAGTCAAAGAAGCGGTAGATCTGTTCTATATGCGCTATTTCTATAATTCCCATTCTTAAGTTTCGTTTTTGCCTGGTCTAACCTCTCACATAGCCTTCATATTAACTCCTGAAGAATTAGGCATTTCCCTCAGTAAAATTGTACACCAAATGTATGCAAAATGTTGGAGAAATGCAATTTCTTTCATTCAGCGTCTTGATAAAATGAGAATGAATGCACAGTTAGATGCCTTCTGTAGGGGTGCTATCTTAATCATTTTAATCAGCATCATAAAAGCTGATAGTATTTCAACCACATAAAATATGCATCCAAGCCAAACCGAAATCTTATCAGAAACATGTTGGTCATTTCACAGCTTTCTGTTTCCTTAGAACCAGTCAAACTGATGTCATTTAGAAAGGTTTTCTGTGCAAAATTTCTCTTTATTTTATTTGTTATGGCATTTTCTCCCTGGCCCCTAAACGTCTTTGCTCCCCGACAGCAGAGATGACAGAGAACTTTACCGATGTCAAATAGATTGAGGCATTCATTCTATCGATTTGTGTCATTATTCTGGTGAGCAAGGGTTTATTTGGTATTCTAGGGAAACATATTAGGGAAGAAGAGAAGCTGAATGTAGGCCTGTTTAATTATAGACATGTTGACTAACAGCCTACCAAAATGGCGGTAAATATAAGCAAAAACATATCTAAATCAGGAAAATTACGTAAAAAATGTATCGGCTGTCTCTGCCTATACTATAGCTTATTTTCTATATTAGCCGGTTAGGCTAGGGTGCATGCCTCAGTTTTCATTTCATCACAAAGTTGGGAAGATGTGGATGGGTTATTAGCAATAGAATCCCACAGTGGAGGTGTCATAAACCCATTAAACTTAGCAGTCAAACAGGGAAATGGTTCCAATAATTTTACCACCATTTTGCCCATAGGGTATTTTGGAAACATTTAAAATAAGGGCTGTGTTTTGATAGGCTTACCCTGGCAAGACCTTTTGATAAATATGTACAGTCGTGTCCAACATTTTTGAGAATGACACAAATATTAATTTCCACAAAGTTTGCTGCTTCAGTGTCTTTAGATATTTTTGTCAGATATTACTATGGAATACTGAAGTATAATTATAAGCATTTCATAAGTGTCAAAGGCTTTAATTGACAATTACATGAAGTTGATGCAAAGAGTCAATATTTGCAGTGTTGACCCTTCTTTTTCAAGACCTCTGCAATCCACCCTGGCATGCTGTCAATTAACTTCTGGGCCACATCCTGACTGATGGCAGCCCATTCTTGCATAATTAATGCTTGGAGTTTTTCAGATAATTATTATTTTTTTTGTCCACCCGCCTTTTGAGGATTGACCACAAGTTCTCAATGGGATTGAGGTCTGGGGAGTTTCCTGGCCATGGACCCAAAATATCGATGTTATGTTCCCCGAGCCACTTAGTTATCACTTTTGCCTTATGGCAAGGTGCTCCATCATGCTGGAAAAGGCATTGTTCGTCACTAAACTGTTCCTGGATGGTTGAGAGAAGTTGCTCTCGGAGGATGTGTTGGTACCATTCTTTATTCATGGCTGTGTATGTACTAAGGCAAAATTGTGAGTGAGCCCACTCCCTTGGCTGAGAAGCAACCCCACACATGAATGGTCTCAGGATGCTTTACTGTTGCCATGACAAAGGACTGATGGTAGCGCTCACCTTGTCTTCTCTGGACAAGCTTTTTTTCTGGATGCCCCAAACAATCGGAAAGAGAATTCATCAGAGAAAATGACTTTACCCCAGTCCTTAGCAGTCCAATCCCTGTACCATTTGCAGAATATCAGTTTGTCCCTGATGTTTTTCCTGGAGAGAAGTGGCTTCTTTGCTGCCCTTCTTGACACCAGGCCATCCTCCAAAAGTCTTTGCCTCACTGTGTGTGCAGATGCACTCACACCTGCCTGCTGCCATTCCTGACCAAGCTCTGTACTGGTGGTGCCCCGATACCTCAGCTGAATATACTTTAGGAGACGGTCCTGGCGCTTGCTGGACTTTCTTGGGCGCCCTGAAGCCTTCTTCACAACAATTGAATTGCTCTCCTTGAAGTTCTTGATGATGCGATAAATGGTTGATTTAGGTGCAATCTTACTGACAGCAATATCCTTGCCTGTGAAGCCCTTTTTGTGCAAAGCAATGATGACGGCATGTATTTCCGTGCAGGTAACCATGGTTGACAGAGGAAAAACAATGATTCCAAGCACCACCCTCCTATTGAAGCTTCCAGTCCGTTATTCGAAATCAATCAGCATGACAGAGTGATCTCCAGCCTTGTCCTCGTCAACACTCACACCTGTGTTAACGAGAGAATCACTGACATGATGTCAGCTGGTCCTTTTGTGGCAGGGCTGAAATGCAATGGAAATGTTTTTGGGGGATTCAGTTCATTTGCATGTCAAAGAGGGACATTGCAATTAATTGCAATTCATCGGATCACTCTTCATAACATTCTGGAGTATAAGCAAATTGCCATCATACAAACTGAGGCAGCAGACTTTGTGAAAATTCATATTTGGGATTTGGGATTTTTGGATTTCTATTTGCCATATTTTTGTGTTATTCAAAACTTTTGGCCACGACTGTACATACTTTTTTTTCCAAATATACCTTTATTCTCCTCAAACCATACCACCCCTCCCCCAATTGGAGTAAACAAATAAACAATAACACTTGCACGGAACCCAAACCGGCTGCGCGCGTGCGCCATCGTGCAAAATTTATTTTGTCCCCCTACACCAAGCGCGATCACGACATGCAGGTTAAAATATCAAAACAAACTCTGAACCAATTACATTATTATGGGGACAGGTCGAAAAGCACTAAACATGTATGGCCTTTTAAATAAAACTCTGTTTTTATTCCATGTTAAGGTGCGGTGAGAAGAAACTGGCTCACGTCAAATGCAACAGACCAAGAAGTCTTAACTCAAATAAATATAGTGTGTCATGATTTAGTTTACTGTAGGAATAGGCCTGTGTTCAAACTGGAGCCAATAGCACAGTTCAGTTTACAGGCGTAAGCTGTCTGGATATCTTTACAACTGCTTGAGGTCTATAATTTCCATCCTGTTGTGCGTTTCCCGAAACAAAAGTGTTTCCAGCAATTCTGAGCGACGGGGAGGACAAAATAAATAAACAGTGGTACTTACAGATAGAGAATGTTTCAGGTCAGTGTAAACTACCTAGATTATAGAGCCTAGAATCAATCAGACCAAGTGGTTACCGGTGATAGCCGACACCCGCATAGCTGATGTTTGGCGGTTTCGGAGGTGTAACTGTATTGGAGCTGTCAAATCAGTGAGCAGCTGCTCTTGATCATTGCTGCGAAGCCACAGCATCCCATTTGCATTAGAAGTTGAGCATGTGTAGGATGTATAGAATAATGACGCTCAAATTAAAAAGCATTAAACGAAGTAATGAGGATTTCTATCAACCTAATCGAGGTGTAGATTACATCTCACATTCCAGTGTTCCAACTTGTAAACAGGGCTGCATGGGATTTCTCTTAATGTGATTCCGTGCAGCCAATTTGACAGCTCTAACGCAGTTCAACCTCCTCCACTGCCAAAAGAACCACTATGCAGATGTCGACTAAAGGGGATCTGATTGAATTGAGCCCTTGTTCAAGCAAACCGCTATCCCTTTTCTCTCACACACACACTTGCTGACAATGTGAGCGATACACTTTTTTGTAGTCAGAGCTAGGGAAAGATTTTGCAGTGTGTTCTTCTATCCTGGTGTCCACCTAAAATTGATTTCCATTCAAAATCTTATTTCCCTAACCTTAACCCAAATCCTACACCTAACCACTTACCATAACCCTCATTGTAACTCTAAACCTAACCCCCAAGCTTAAAATAGCCTTTGTCTTCATGGGGACATGGGAAATGTCCCCACGGGGGAGAATTTCTTGTTTTACTATCCTTGTGGGGACTTTCAGGGATTTTAGGTCCCCACAAAGATAGAACATAACGTGTTTGTCTTGTGTATTGAGCACTTCAATAATTTTCTTCAGTGATGTCTTTTGCTTTCGGAATTATAAAAAATAAATAAAAATCACCTTTATTTAACCAGCTAGGCTAGTTGAGAACAAGTTCTCATTTACAACTGTGACCTGGCCAAGATAAAGCAAAGCAGTTTGACACATACAACAACACAGAGTTACACATGGAATAAACAAGCATACAGTCAATAATACAGTAGAAAAAACAGTGTGTGCAAATGACGTAGGATAAGGGAGGTAAAGGCAATAAAATAGGCCATAGTGGAGAGGTAATTACAATATAGCAATTAAACACTGGAGTGATAGATGTGCAGAAGATGAATGTGCAAGTAGAGATACTGGGGTGCAAAGGAGCAAAATAAATAAATAAATACAGTATGGGGATGAGGTATTTGGATGGGCTATTTACAGATGTGCTATGTACAGGTGCAATGATCTGTGAGCTGCTCTGACAGCTGGTGCTTGAAGTTAGTGAGGGAGATATGAGTCTCCAGCTTCAGCGATTTTTGCAGTTTGTTCCAGTCACTGGCAGCAGAGAACTGGAAGGAAAGGTGGCCAAAGGAGGTTTTGGCTTTGGAGGTGACCAGTGAAATATACAAAATCAAATCAAATGTATTTCTCACATACACATGGTTAGCAGATGTTAATGCAAGTGTAGCGAAATGCTTGTGCTTCTAGTTCCGACCATGCAGTAATATCTAACAAGTAATCTAACCTAACAATTCCACAACAACTACCTTATACACACAAGTGTAAAGGAATGAATACGAATATGTACATACAAATATATAAATGAGTGATGGCCGAACGGCATTGGCAAGATGCAGTAGATGGTATAGAGTACAGTATATACATATGAGATGAGTAATGTAGGGTATGAAAACATTATATGAAGTGGCATTGTTTAAAGTGGCTAGTGATACATTACATCAAGATGGCAAGATGCAGTAGATGGTATAGCGTACAGTATATACATTTGAGACAAGTAATGTAGGGTATGAGAACATTATATAAAGAGACTAGTGATAAATTGATTACATACATTTTTCCATTATTAAAGTGGCTGGAGTTGAGTCAATATGTTGGCAGCAGCCACTCAATGTTAGTGATGGCTGTTTAACAGTCTGATGGCCTTGAGATAGAAGCTGTTTTTGAGTCTCTCGGTCCCCGCTTTGATGCACCTGTACTGACCTCCTGTGACATCGGGTGGTGACGGTGTCCTGGAGGGCAGGTAGTTTGCACCCGGTGATGCGTTGTGCAGACCTCACTACCCTCTGGAGAGCCTTCCGGTTATGGGCGGAGCAGCTGCCGTACCAGGCGGTGATACAGCCCGACAGGATGCTCTCGATTGTGCATCTGTAAAGGTTTGTGAGTGTTTTTGGTGACAAGCCGAATTTCTTCAGCCTCCTGAGGTTGAGGAGGCGCTGCTGCGCCTTCTTCACCACGCTGTGCGTGTGGGTGTACCATTTCAGTTTGTCCGTGATGTGTATGCAGAGGAACTTAAAACTCTCCATCTTCTCCACTACTGTCCCGTCAATGTAGATAGGCGGCTGTTCCCTCTGCTGTTTCCTGAAGTCCACGATCATCTCCTTTGTTTTGTTGACATTGAGTGTGAGGTTATTTTCCTGACACCACACTCCGAGGGGCCTCATCTCCTCCCTGTAGGCCGTCTCGTCGTTGTTGGTAATCAAGCCTTATAAAGCGAGGGCCAGCCAACGAAAGCATACAGGTCGCAGTGGTGGGTAGTATATGGGGCTTTGGTGACAAAACGGATGGCACTGTGATAGACTGCATCCAATTTGTTGAGTAGAGTGTTGGAGGCTATTTTGTAAATGACATTGCCAAAGTCAAGGATCGGTAGGATAGTCAGTTTTACGAGGGTATGTTTGGCAGCATGGGTGAAGGATGCTTTGTTGCAAAATAGGAAGCCAATTCTAGATTTCATTTTGGATTGGAGATGCGTAATGTGGGTCTGGAAGGAGAGTTTACAGGCTAACCAGACACCTAGGTATTTGTAGTTGTCCACATATTCTTGGTCAGAACCGTCCAGAGTAGTGATGCTGGATGGGCGGGCAGGTGCGGGCAGCGATCGGTTGAAGAGCATGCATTTAGTTTTACTTGCATTTAAGAGCAGTTGGAGGCCATGGAAGGACAGTTGAATGGCATTGAAGCTCGTCTGGAGGTTAGTTAGCACAGTGTCCAAAGAAGGGCCACAGGTATACAGAATGGTGTCGTCTGTGTAGAGGTGGATCAGAGAATCACCAGCAGCAAGAGCGACATCATTGATGTATACAGAGAAGAGAGTCGGCCCGAGAATTGAACCCTGTGGCACCCCCTTAAAGACTGCCAGAGGTCCGCACAAAAGGCCCTCCGATTTGACACACTGAACCCTATCAGAGAAGTAGTTGGTGAACCAGGCGAGGCAATCATTTGAGAAACCAAGGCTGTTGAGTCTGCCAAAAAGAATGTGGTGATTGACAGAGTCGAAAGCCTTGGTCAGGTTGATGAAGACGGATGCACAGTATTGTCTCTTATTGATGGAAGTTATATCGTTTAGGACCTTGAGCGTGGCTGAGGTGCACCCATGACCAGCTCGGAAGCCAGATTGCATAGCGGAGAAGGTTAGGTGGGATTAGAAATGGTCGGTAATCTGTTTGTTAACTTGGCTTTTGAAGACCTTAGAAAGGCAGGGAAGGATAGATGTAGGTCTGTAGCAGTTTGGGTCTAGAGTGTCTCCCCCTTTGAAGAGGGGGAAGAATGCGGCAGCTTTCCAATCTTTGGAATCTCAGACGATACGAAAGAGAGGTTGAACAGGCTAGTAATGTCTTCTTTGTATAGCTGTAATTATGTCTCACGTGTGTACAGGTCACTTAATTCAGGGGAAGCTCTGGCCCAATGAAGGTGAAGAATTTGGCCCAATGAAGAATTTGCTGTCCCAAATGAGGCTTTCTAATGGAAGATGTCTGGTTTTAATCTAGGGAACCATTGTTGAATTGCTGGCTGACATGCGGTTACACATTGGGTCATCTCTGGCTGGCTTAAGGCACCCGTATCTAGGCCACTTCAGGACCGTAATTCCATACCAAATGTGGACCGGAAGAAGGTGGTCATTGAGGGCCAGGTCCATCTCTGATACATTTTGTTATCTTGGTAGGGTTTGGCTCAGGGCTATGACTAGCTTTAAGGTCACGGCTGTACAATGTATTACCATTTTAGGCTTAGGGTTAGCACTGTTATCCTACCCCTCTTTGGAGCCAAGGTGCGGGAATTAGGCTTTGGGCATCTCTGGATCAATTTGGGCAGCGGTCTAAGGCACTGCATCTCAGTGCAAGAGGCATCACTACAGTCCCTGGTTTGATTCCAGGCTGTATCACATCCGGCCGTGATTGGGAGTCCCATAGGGTGGAGCACAATTGTCCCAGTGTCGTCTGGGTTTGGCCGTCGCTTGTGATGACGATAGACTGCCACTAGATAGTGACACAGACTAAAAACAATACATGTTACATTCTTTGAAATAATGTTAGCCATCCTAATATGCTCCCATTACTGTGGTTTATCAGTGAGACACACACGACATACTGGACAATGTGGGTGTGTGTGTGTGTGTGCTTGCCTGCCTTCTTTTGCGAGTGTGTGCATATGTGTGTGTATGTCTGTCTGTCTCCCCTGTGTCTTGCTGTGTGCTGATAATGAGAGTGACAGACTGTTTGTTTCCCTCCTCTAGCTCAATCTCTTTCTCTCTCTGTCTCGGTCTTGAAGGGACTCCGACAGTAATATGCAGAACGAGGGAAGATATTGGTCTCGGTCAATCTAACCTCTTCCCTCTCAACATCTATCATCTCTCCTTCTCATCTCTCCCTTTCTTCCTCTATCTACTGTATATTCTCTGACTCTATTCCCATCTTTCTCCCTCTAATTCATCATGTCCAATCACTCCAGTCACACTGTGCTTAGCCAGTCAACCTGCTCTGACAAGCTGGAACAACATCAGCTACCGGTAAGTGGGGTGGAAAGTTATATTTGCTTCTTATTCTTATGAGTGGCCTTGTTAATTAGCTGTTGTTCACATCATCCCACAGTTGAGGTTTATATTTTTTAAAGCTTATATATTAATATTTTTTGTGATTTACTAAAGAGTGTAGACAGACAGACTGGCTGTCTGGTCATTCAATCGCCATCCTGTCTCGCAGCCTGGATGAGACTACACTGATACGAGTTACAGACACACTGTGTGTGTTAGTGGAGATATGGCTCCAGTCTCACGTCTTCACTCTGTTCTTCAATGAAAATTATTAGGAGTGTTCTTTACAACCAGGTCACACGTGATACATGTCAGTATTCCACGTAGGGACTTTCTCTGAGGATGTTGGGCGATGATGTGAAAACCTGCCACTAGGGGCAAAAGTGAGCACTGTTACCTTCAAGTAGGTTTCAGTTTTCAAATCGAATTGTATTTGTCACATGCACCAAATACAACAGATGTAGACCTTACAGTGAAATGCTAACCTGTGCCCCCGCATATTGACTCTGTACCGGTACTTACTGTATATAGCCTCGCTACAGTTATTTGAATGCTGATCTTTTAATTATTTTTAAATGTTGTACCTATTTTTTTACTTCACTTTTTTCTTAAACAATCTCAGTTGCTCTCCACACTTTCCTCACCCACCTAGATAAGAGGAATACCTATGTGAGAACTCTGTTAATTGACTACAGCTCAGAGTTCAACACCATTGTCCCCTCTAAGTTTGTCACCAAGCTTAGGATTCTGGGTCTGAACACCTCCCTTGCAACTGGATCCTGTACTGTACCTGTACTGTACCTATCAATCCCTGTCCACCCTATATTTTTTAGTCACGTTTATGAGTATTTATGTATAAGAGTAGATCACTGTCTAATATGGCGCACGGACATTTTCTCACCAGCTGGGCTACATTTCACATTGTCTAACCATGATTTTGGTGGCTAAATATAAACATTTGCGATCAAACTCTATATGGATTGTGTAATATGATGTTACAGGAGTGTCATCTGAAGAATTCTGAGAAGGTTAGTGAAAAAATTAATATATTTTGGCGATGTTGACTTTTATCGCTCACTTTGGCTAGAATCAATGCTGGGCTGCTATGTGCTATGTGCTATGCTAATATAACGATTTATTGTGTTTTCGCTGTAAGACACTTAGAAAATCTGAAATATTGTCTGTATTCACAGGATCTGTGTCTTTCGATTAGTGTATGCTGTGTATTTTTACGAAATGTTTGATGATTAGTAAGTAGGTAAACACGTTGCTCTATGTATTTTTTCTAGTCCATTTGTGACGGTGGGTGCAATTGTAACCTATGCCATCTACCTGAAATATGCACTTTTTTCTAACAAAACCTATCCCATACCATAAATATGTTATCAGACTGTCATCTGATGAGTTTTTTTCTTGGTTAGGGGCTATAAATATCTTAGTTTAGCCGAATTGGTGATAGCTACTGGTGTTGGTGGACAAATAAAAGATGGTGGATTATGCTAATGTGTTTTTAGGTAATAGATGTACATCTTTACATATTGTGTCTTCCCTGTAAAACATTTTAAAAATCGGACATGTTGGCTGGATTCACAAGATCTGTGTCTTTCATTAGCTGTATTGGACTTTAATGTGTGAAAGTTAAATATTAAAAAAATATATATTTTTTGAATTTCGCGGCACTGGTTTTTCAGTGGGGGTGGGGGGGGAGTGCCGCTAGCGGCACCCTCATCCTAGACAGGTTAATATCTCTGGTACTTGTAATGTTTTTTTAATGTTGTATTTAGATATTAATGCATTTGATTCATCCACTGTCTTAATGATCATTTGATTTCCAGTCAATAATTTTTTCCCCCCAAACGATTTTTGAGAGAAATACAGTCGAACCCATTGGGTATCTCATCACACCCTCATATGCCATATCTTGAAATATGCACATACTGGATGCATGTTTTCAAATATTTTTTATTCTATACAGGCTTCCTTATTTTCACTCTGTCAGTATTGTGGAGTAACTGCAATGTGGTTGGTCCATCCTCAGTTTTCTCCAATCACAGCCATTAAACTCTAACTGTTTTAAAGTCACCAGTGGCCTCATGGTGAATACCCTGAGTGGTTTCCTTCCTCTCCGGCAACTAAGTTACAAAGGACACCTGTATCTTTGCAGTGACTGGGTGTAAGTGGCTAGGCATCCCGCTAGCGGAACAACTTCCAGTGAAACTGGAGGGCGCGCACTTCAAATAAATAATCATAAAAATCATGGATATTAAACATTTAGGTACATATGTGTCTTCTATCGGTTGAAAGCTTAAATTCTTGTTAATCTAACTGCACTCTCCGATTTACAGTAGCTATTACAGCGAAAGCATGCCATGCGATTGTTTGAGCACGGCGCCCCACATCAAAATATTTTTTCACCAGCACAGGTTTCATAAATTCACAAATAGCGAATAAATAATCACTTACTTTCTGAAAATCTTCCTCTGATTTGTCATCCAAAGGGTCCCAGCTATAACATGTAGTGTCCTTTTGTTAGATAAAATCCTTCTTTATATCCCAAAAAGTCAGTTTAGTTGGCTCCATCAATTTGAGTAATTCACTCGTTCAACATGCAGAGAAAGGAATCTGAAAATCTACCCCTAAACTTTTTTTCAATAAGTCAAAATAAGTTTCTATTTACCCCTCAGATACGCTAAAATGTAATCAAACTGTAATATTTCTTACGGAAAGAAGTATGTTCAATAGGAAACCGATTTTATCAGGTGCGTCCTGTCTTCATGGCGCGCAAACACGAATTTCCAAGACTATGTCCCTGTACTAAAACTGATATTTCTTCTTCATGTTTTAAGTTACAAGCCTGACACCTTGAACATAGACTACTGACACTATGTGGAAGCCATAGGAATTGCATCCAGGGAGCTAATTTTCTAAATGATCTTGTACTTCCCATTCTAAGAGGATGGTCTCTCAAAACAAAGACATTTATGGTTGGTTTTTCTTTGGATTTTCTCCTACCATATCTATTGTGTTGTATTCTCCTACATTAATTTTTACATTTCTACAAACTTCAAAGTGTTTTCTTTCCAATGGTACCAATTATATGCATATCCTGGCTTCAGGGCCTGAGCAACAGGCAGTTAACTTTGGGCACATCATTCAGATGGAAATTGAGAAAAAAGGTGCCTAGCCCTAAGAAGTTTTAATTTGAAGTGACAAAGTGTAATTAATAACTTCAGCATGCTCAAAGGGATATTCAATATCTGCTTTCTTATTTTTAGCCATCGACAATAGGTGCCCTTCTTTGCGAGGCATTGGAAAGCCTCCCTGGTCTTTGTGGTTGAATCTGTGTTTTGAAATTCACTGCTCAACCGAACCTTACAGACAATTTTATGTGTGGGGTACAGAGATGGGGTAGTTATTCAAAAATCATGTTAAACACTATTATTGAGCACAGAGTTTGTCCATGCAACTTATGTGACTTGTTAAGGACATTTCTACTCCTGAACTTATTTAGGCTTGCCATAACAAAGGGGTTGAATACCTATTGACTCAAGAAATTTCAGATTTTAATTTTTATTCATTTGTAAAAATGTCTAAAAACATTATGGGCCATTTACACAATCTCAATTTAATCAATTTCAGGCCGTAACACAACAAAATGTGGAAAAGGTCAAGGGGTGTGAATACTTTCTGAAAGCACAGTATATGATGATAAAATGGTGTATGTGTTGCAAGTGATCTATCACCTATTTCCCCAGTCTTTTCTTCACATATTCCAGTAGACTGTCCTGCATGCTCTCACTATGGAGGATCTGCTTGGGAACAGTCTTTACCATCCAACCCTGTAGGAGGGAGAGAGGCAAGTGGCATGGTTTCAGTGATGGCTCTGACTATACACTGTAAATACTTCTCCTTTCCAAATCTGTAAATGTTCTCATGTGTTTTACCAGTACTGTGTGACAGATGCTGCCGTAGGTCTTGTCCCCGGCTAGGAGGTACTCCAGGGACGACCTGACAAAGTCCTCCGCTGTCAGGGTCACCATGTTGGGCTTCTGGTAGCCCGTCATGGGGGTGGACACGCCAAATGGAGCCACTGCCTGTGACACAGAGATACAGGAAAGATAAATAGAGTAAATTGACAAATAGAGCAGACAAAGTCAGAGGTCAGTTCCATTTAAATTCAGTCAAGTGGGGAAGTGAATTCAACTTCCAATTGAAAAGTGCCATTTATTTCCCTTGAGTACTTTTTTAAATGATTGATTTAGCTAGAATTTCAATTCACCTGCTAAACTGACGGAATTTCTATAGAATTCACCCCAGCTCTGATAGCAGATCCCCAGTACACAGTCAGTGCACATACGGATCATTTGAGCACCCTTCCCCCATTCATATGAATGTAAAATAAATGCATGCACACTGATGCTTAGATGTATCACTGCACCTGTATCATGACTCCTTTAGCTTTATATTCAGCCTGCAGACCTTGAGAGAACCTCTCCACAAACACCTGGACAAAGACCGCCAATTAGTAGTTTGTGTAACAAATAATCAGAATAATTTTTCAACAACTTACTGATCATCCTGTACTTAAATGAAGCTAAGTGAAGCGATTTCAAAGTGAAAGACAGAGCAGATCTGTACTAGCCTTTGATGCGCAGTACATTGTGTATATGGGGGAAGGAACACTGGCCACACCAGAGGAGATGTTCACGATCATTCCCTTCCCTCTGTAAGAGAATATACATCCAAATACATGGCTCTGGTCAGGACTACTCAAGCTCTACTCCTAACATTCATCAACATATGTTCATCAAGCAATTAACAGACAATTTCAGTAAACTGGACTTTTGATTGATTGACAGTGTGAATTCTCAATATTATATTGAGGAAAACCTCTCTCCAAAAACACCTCATCTCCATCCCTGGCAGGACTATTTGGCACATCTGTGGGATAAAGTATAAGACAAGTCAGTTAAAAACAAGAAGACACCTAAAGTGATACCCATAGACTTCCACTCATTGTGCTAACGCTACTTAGCATTGGCCCGCGAAACAACCTATAACTTCCCTCATACAGGACACAGAGACATAAAAATGGTATCCAAGAGTTCATCTGACTCTGGGGAAGTAGATAAAGGGCGTCATTGCCAACATCCTGAGATATACCTTTTAAGCATAAACACCTGATGTAATTCAATAGCAGTAGGTCTACCCACCTTGACCAAGGCTTTCACATTGCAGTTGATCACTTTAGTAATTTTCTGGAAGGAAAACAAATACAATAATGAAGTGTGTTTCCCTTTCTTTGTCATCCGTCTCCCACCAGGTAACATCAATGTAGGTGAGAGGACATGTGAGGTACGAGGTCAGGCTAATAGATAACCAATAGTGTCTGTCTCCTCTCACCTGTTCCAGGTCTTTAGTCTGCAGGAACTTGCAGGGAATATGACTGGGTAGAATCCCCACGTTATTCACTGTGTGGATTGGATAAGATGTTAACTTTCATTGGCATTAGGTAGACCATTTTTGGAGATCATTATTTCTCCTTGTCTTATTTATAATACTATACTTAAGCAATAAGTCCCGAGGAGGTGTGGTATATGGCCAATGTACCACGGCTTAGGGCTGTTCTGAATGCACAACGCAACACGGAATACCTGGATACAGCCGTTAGCTGTGGTATATTGGCCATATACCACAAACCCGTATTGTGCCTTATTGCTATTAAAAACTTGTTACCAACGTAATTAGAACCTTAAAAATATAGATATTTTTTGTCATAGCCGTGGAATATAGTCTGATATACCATGACTTTCAGCCAATCATCATTCAGAGCTCAAACCACCCCATTTATAATCAAATTTTTAACATTTCCAATAAATACGACTGAATGACACGACTTACTGCACTTACAAAAATCTGAAAACCACGTACCTAATACACCAATATTTAAGCCTTTCAGCTTCCCTTCAATGCACTCGTACATGTCATCCTCAGTGAAGTCGGCTACGATCACTTTCACTTTCTGACCCGTGGTTTCTTCTGTGAAAGAGCAATGTCACGGAATGAAGATCAATAGATACATTATTGATCCCATTGACCTAACATCTAAACAGTCCCCAATGACAATGTTGCTCATCCCAGAAGAAGAAGAAGGATGTCAGTTCCTCCCACCTATCTCCAGTGCCACCCGATCCAGTTTGTCCTTGGTTCTGCTCAGGATCACCACGTTCAGCCCACGTCCTGCCAGCTGCACAAGTGGGATTGAACCACAGGAGTTAGTGATGGAACGTCAGGTAGGGTTGAACCACAGGAGTTAGTGATGGAACGTCAGGTAGGGTTGAACCACAGGAGTTAGTGATGGAACGTCAGGTAGGGTTGAACCACAGGAGTTAGTGATGGAACGTCAGGTAGGGTTGAACCACAGGAGTTAGTGATGGAACGTCAGGTAGGTTTGAACCACAGGAGTTAGTGATGGAACGTCAGGTAGGGTTGAACCACAGGAGTTAGTGATGGAACGTCAGGTAGGGTTGAACCACAGGAGTTAGTGATGGAACGTCAGGTAGGTTTGAACCACAGGAGTTAGTGATGGACAGACAGGTAGAGTTGAACCACAGGAGTTAGTGATGGACGTCAGGTAGAATTGAACCACAGGAGTTAGTGATGGACAGACAGGTAGAGTTGAACCACAGGAGTTAGTGATGGAACGACAGGTAGGGTTGAACCACAGGAGTTATTGATGGTAAGACAGGTAGCATTGAACCGTAGGAGATAGTGATGGACAGGTGGGATGTCACAGGCATATTCAGAAACAACAATGGGAACTTACTTCAAAGGCATATGCCCTCCCTATTCCGTCTGACCCACCAGTGACCACTGCAACAGAGGAAGATGGGATAGGATGTGACTGGAAAATCTCTTTCCACATAGCTGATAGAAGTAACCAGGCAGTAACATTTCCCACCACTACAGGCTTCATTCACCACAGCATGGGTGTACTGCTCCACTTAGAACTTCCCTTTCCTTTTCCCTCTCCTCTCCTGCAGACAATAAAAATAGCAATTTTCTTCTGTGTTTGTTTGCATATGCTATCTTGTCCTGACACAGTGTACTCATATACATACAGTGTGTTCCTCAGTTCTGATAAAAGGACCGCAAGGACAGAGAACCAACAGGAGATCAGTCTCTGTGTGTTTAATTTGACCTTTGTCCTGATGAGTCTGATTTCTGTTCACGCACACACACGCAGTATGTCCTCATTCTAGAACTGTGTGTGTTTTATACACTGTCAGATGTTTGACATTATACAATGGGTGGGTCTAATCCTGAATGCTGATTGGTTAAAACTGCATTCCAGCTGGTGCCTATTCCACAAGTTACCACCGGGTAAATCTACAACGTTAAATGCCTATTTACTCTGTTCCATCAGACTGCGCAATCCACTGTCTCATCAGCCCAGCCAGGCACCTTATAAACTTGATCTCCACTATAAAAAAAATCTAGACATTATCTCACATTTCTTTTCGACTAACATTTAGTTTTCAACAGCGGAGATTCCTTGCTTTCTGTCTCTCTGACACTTAATAAAACATTGTTTCAATATTTAAATTCGATCTCCAGCTGTCCCATAGTAATGAACATGTCGGGTTGGGACGAGAGAGGCAGGCAGAGTTTCTCAGCCAGTCGAAATCATAAATCAGCTGGCATCATTTTTATGGATATATACAAAGAAATGTCCATTGAAAAAAGGTCAAACGAAACAAAGTGCAGCTAGTTAGCAGTCTTTCCAGCTTCAGTATGAGGTTATTGTGTTAGCTGTGTTGTTGGCTAGCTCCTCTGAACAACAGTGTCCTAATGAGAGAGCACAGGCGAAATCGTGCTTCATTAGCACATTGTTATGGATGTATCCAAAAAATGTCACTAGAAAACAGCTTCAAATATTATTCTGGCAGCACTGTTTGACGTGTCTGTAAATTAGCCATAGTTGGCTATCTACCAAGAAAGGGATGAGAACGTTGTCAGCCAGTATGGCAATGGAACATTTAGAATGAACGTCTGGGTTGCGTCCATAGGTAAAGAACAAAAAGATTGAACAACTGGGTTGCATCTCTGGCAACCGAACGATAGAACAAACGACCAGCTGGCTTGGGTAGCAACCCTAGATTTGTGTCGGAAATATATATATTTGGAAATATTAAATAGTATGGATAAAATAATCAAAATATTGGTAACCCGTTGTATAAATGTGATAATGCCCTCGAAGCCGGTGTTTGGTGAATATATTGGCACGGTTTGCCGGCCCGAGACTAAGTTTTGCCAGCTTCTCAGGCATTATCACTTAAGTAGAACTAACTCCAGATATAATTCAGGGTGAATTGTATTGGGCAACTAAGAAAAACACTACAATTTTAGATTTGGACTATTCATTTTTATACAGTGTCATGCTAGCAGTGTCATGCTAGCAAAAGAGATACATTACTTTCATAAACTGCAGAATTAATTTGGAGAGTTTTCAATATTGCTGCGGTATTTGCAGTCCAGTGTTTATTTCTCTGTGGTCCCAGTAACAAACTCATCCATACTTTCTGACCATGAGGCAGTGCCTGGCTTGAAGAGCGAACAAAAACTAAAAATGTTTGTCTTCACCATGCCTTGGTAAACCAACAGGGCAGAAGAATCTTGTTGTTTGTGTTTGACTAATGCAATTCACTAATTGTATATGCTTGGGAACAAACACATACAGTGATAGTGAACATAAAAGTTCAGAATAACAACTCCAGCCTTCGAGAACCTTCGAACCAAACTCTACCAAAGAAGCCCTGGTATGTTCCACTCTGAGGGGAAGGGAGGGATGTTAAGGGAGCATTGGTTATTGACCTTAATATAACAAAGGCAGCAGTATCTTAACAGAACTGAGTGGTCTTAGGGCTGTCCAAGCTAGCCTGCGTGTCTTTCTCCCTCAGTAGCTAGCTGAAGTATATTCAGTCTCCTCTGAATGTACAATGTCAGACTGTCTGTTTTCCTCCTCTTGACTCCTGTCTTCTCCTGCATTGCTTCAGGGCAGAGAGATGAAGCAAGAACACACACAAAGCACATCTTGACGCACCAGAAACTTCCCACAGAGGAAGAATTAGAAACAACACGGTATGGGACACTGAAGGCTACACAAACACAAACAACACAAAGACACACATTGAAGGCTACACAAGCAAACGCATACACACAGACACAGACTGAAGGCTACACAAACACACACGCACACACTCTAACCAAACATGTCACGAACACTCAAAAAGGCTTGATAGTTAAAGGAAACAGAGAAAGAGAAAACAAACGTATGTTCATTTGATTTCAAATGAGCTTGAGAGACTCTTCCAGGTTAAGGGGAAGGAAGAGGATAATACGCTCCAGAACATACTGTTCTATTTGCTTTTCCCCCCCCTGCGCTGGATTGGAATTGAATAGAAGCAGAGCTTGGGAAAAGGGAGGTGGTCAGGCTACGTATTGTTGGTCCTTTATGGGGAAAGAGAACACCACAGTTTACAGCACTGTGGGAGGCAGAACACACTCAAAGGAGGAGAAGAGGACCCAGTAACACCAGTTGACTGCTCCCTCAGGACCACAGGACTAGTTGTGTGTGTCCCTGTGTGTTTCAGTTTGTGTGTGGGCGTGTATGTATTTTGATTGCGTAGCTCTCAGTGTCCCATACCGTGTGGTATAATATTAGGTCAGTCAGTATATGATCTTTTAGGAAACTGCCTCGGAGACTTTCAGCTACTCCCATAGAGGGCCTGATAAGTCTGACTATATAAGTCTGACTATATACACTGCCTTCAGAAAGTATTCCATCCTTTCCACATTTTGTTGTGTTACAGCCTGATTTAAAAAAAAATGATTACATTTAGATCACGGGCCTACACACAATACCCATGATGTCAAAGTGAAATTATGTTTTTCAAAATCAATCAAAAATGAAAGCTGAAATATCTTGAATCAATAAGTATACAACCCTTTTGTTATGACAAGCCTAAATATATTCAGTAGTAAAAATTTGCTTAACAAGTCACATAATACGTTTCATTGACTCACTCTGTGTGCAATAGTGTTTAACATGATTTTGGTGTTTAACATTATTTTAAAATGATCTCATCTACAGTTGACGTTGGAAGTTTACATACACCTTAGCCAAATACATTAAACTCAGTTTTTCACAATTCCTGACATTTAATCCTAGTAAAAAGTCCCTGTTTTAAGTCAGTTAGGATCACCACTTTATTTAAAGAATGTGAAATGTCAGAATAGTAGAGAGAATGATTTATTTCAGCTTTTATTTCTTTCATCATATTCCCAGTTGGTCAGAAGTTTACATACACTCAATTAGTATTTGGTAGCATTGCCTTTCAATTGTTTAACTTGGGTCAAACGCTTCGGGTAGCCTTCCACAAGCTTCTCACAATAAGTTGGGTGAAATTTGGCCCAATCCTCCTGACAGAGCTGATGTAACTGAGTCAGGTTTGTAGGCCTCCTTGTTCGCACCCGCTATTTCAGTTCTGCCCACAAATCTTCTATAGGATGAGGTCAGGGCTTTGTGATGGCCACTCCAATACCTTGACTTTGTTGTCCTTAAGCCATTTTGCACAACTTTGGAAGTATGCTTGGGGTCATTGTCCATTTGGAAGACCCATTTGCGACCAAGCTTTAACTTCCTGACTGATGTCTTGAGATGTTGCTTCAAAATATCCACATAATTTTCTTCCCTCATGATGCCATCTATTTTGTGAAGTGCACCAGCCCCTCCTGCAACAAAGCACCCCCACAACATGATGCTGCCACCCCCGTGCTTCATGGTTGGGATGGTGTTCTTCGGCTCTCAAGCCTCCCCCTTTCTCCTCCAAACATAATGATGGTCATTATGGCAAAACAGTTCTATTTTTGTTTCATCTGACCAGAGAATGATTCTCCAAAAAGTATCATCTTTGTCCCCATGTGCAATTACAAATCGTAGTCTGGCTTTTTTATGGCGGTTTTGGAGCAGTGGCCTCTTCCTTGCTGAGCGGCCTTTCAGGTTATGTTGATATAGGACTCATTTTACTTTGGATATAGATACTTTTGTACCTGTTTCCTTCAGCATCTTCACAAGGTCCTTTGGTGCGAAAAGTGTAAATCAATCCCAGAACAACAGGAAAGTACGTTCATCTCTAGGAGACAGAAGGAGTTGTCACGATCGTTATAAGGAGTGGACCAAGATGCAGCGTGGTATGTTTCCTACCCTATCATTTGGAAGAGAAACTTAAAGAACAAAAACAATAAAGTGGACAAACGAAACGTGAAGCTCAGCGTAGTGCTCACAGGCAACTATACCTAGACAAGATCCCACAAAGCACAATGGGGAAATGGCTACCTGAATTTGATCCCCAATCAGAGACAACAATAAACAGCTGCCTCTGATTGGGAACCATACCAGGCCAACATAGACATATAATTCCCCTAGATAACCCACCCATAATCACACCCCGACCTAACCAACATAGAGAATAAACAGCTCTCTATGGTCAGGGCGTGACAGTACCCCCCCCCACCCCCCCCCCCCCCAAAGGTGCGGACTCCGACCGCAAAACTTGACTCAATAGGGGAGGTTCCGGGTGGGCATCTACCGTCGGGGGCGGCTCCGGTACGGGGGCGAAGTACCCACTCCGCTCGTGGATTCATCGGAGGAACCGGACCGTGGCTCGTCGCCGGAAGAACCGGACCGTGAGTCGTCGCCGGAGGAACCGGACCGTGAATCGTCGCCAGATGCTACGGACCGTGGATCGTCGCTGGGGGCTCCGGGCCGTGGATCGTCGCCGAAAGAACGGGAGCGTGGATCGTCGCCGAAAGAACCGGACCGTGGTTCGTTGCCGGAGGAACGGGAGCGTAGATCGTCGCTGGGGACTCCGGACCGTGGTTCGTCGCCGGGGACTCCGGACTGGGAACCCCCGCTGGAGGCTCTGGACCGCAGACCGTCGCTGGAGGCTCTGGACCGCAGACCGTCGCTGCAGGCTCCGGACCGCAGACCGTCGCAGGAGGCTCCGGACCGCAGACCGTCGCAGGAGGCTCCGGACCGCAGACCGTCGCAGGAGGCTCCGGACCGCAGACCGTCGCAGGAGGCTCCGGACCGCAGACCGTCGCAGGAGGCTCCGGACCGCAGACCGTCGCAGGAGGCTCCGGACCGCAGACCGTCGCAGGAGGCTCCGGACCGCAGACCGTCGCAGGAGGCTCCGGACCGCAGACCGTCGCAGGAGGCTCCGGACCGCAGACCGTCGCAGGAGGCTCCGGACCGCAGACCGTCGCAGGAGGCTCCGGACCGCAGACCGTCGCAGGAGGCTCCGGACCGCAGACCGTCGCAGGAGGCTCCGGACCGCAGACCGTCGCAGGAGGCTCCGGACCGCAGACCGTCGCAGGAGGCTCCGGACCGCAGACCGTCGCAGGAGGCTCCGGACCGCAGACCGTCGCAGGAGGCTCCGGACCGCAGACCGTCGCAGGAGGCTCCGGACCGCAGACCGTCGCAGGAGGCTCCGGACCGCAGACCGTCGCAGGAGGCTCCGGACCGCAGACCGTCGCAGGAGGCTCCGGATCGCAGACCGTCGCTGGAGGCTCCGGAACGCAGACCGTCGCTGGAGGCTCCGGAACGCTGGAGGTTCCGGACTGTGAAACGTCGCCGGAAGCTCTGGACTGGGAACTGTCGCCGGAAGCTCTGGACTGGGAACTGTCGCCGGAAGCTCTGGACTGGGAACTGTCGCCGGAAGCTCTGGACTGGGAACTGTCGCCGGAAGCTCTGGACTGGGAACTGTCGCCGGAAGCTCTGGACTGGGAACTGTCGCCGGAAGCTCTGGACTGGGAACTGTCGCCAGAAGCTCTGGACTGGGAACTGTCGCCGGAAGCTCTGGACTGGGAACTGTCGCCGGAAGCTTTGGACTGGGAACTGTCGCCAGAAGCTCTGGACTGGGAACTGTCGCCGGAAGCTCTGGACTGGGAACTGTCACCGGAAGCTTGGTGCGTGGTGCCGGCACTGGTGGTACTGGGCTGGTGACACGCACCTCAGGACGAGCGCGAGGAGCAGGCACAGGACGTACTGGACTGTGGAGGTGCACTTGAGGCCTGATGCGTGGGACCGGTACAGATGGCACCGGGCTGGTGACACGCACCTCAGGGCGAGTGCGGGGAGGAGACACAGGACGTACTGGACTGTGGAGGCGCACTGGAGGCCTGATGCGTGGGACCGATACAGCTGGCACTGGGCTGATGACACGCACCTCAGGGCGAGTGCGGGGAGGCGGCACAGGACGCACTGAGCTGTGAAGGCGCATTGGAGACACAGTACGTATGGCCGGCACAGGATATCCTGGACCGAGGAGGCGTACTGGAGACCAGGAGCGCTGAGCCGGCACAACTGTCCTGGCTGGATGCTTACTTTCGCACGGCAAGTGCGAGGAGCTGGCACAGAACGCACCGGGCTGTGGATGCGCACTGGAGACACATTGCGTATCTCCGCAAAACAGGGGGCCTGACTTGTCCCACGCTCCTCACTGCGACTGTCTTGCTCCAGATACCAAACCATCCACTCTACCTCATCAATCCCCACAACTATCTCACAATACTCCTCGCTCAGTCTATCCCAATATTCCTCTTCGCTCTCAGACTCGCTCCTCGGCTTCGCCGACCAACACGTGTACACCTCCCCCAAAACTTTGGGGGCTGCCTCTCGGGCTTCCGTCGTGGTCGAGAACTTCGGAGTCACCGTTGATCCTCCTTTCTCTCCCGGGCCCAGGATGTCTGCTCCTTCTGGCCATGCTGCTTGGTCCTTTGGTGGTGGGATCTTCTGTCACGATCGTTATAAGGAGAGGACCAAGATGCAGTGTGGTATGTTTCCATCCTTTTATTTGGAAGATAAACTTAAAGAACAAAAACAATAAAGCGAACAAACGAAACGTGAAGCTCAGAGTAGTGGTCACAGGCAACTATACCTAGACAAGATCCCACAAAGCACAATGGGAAAATGGCTACCTAAATATGATCCCCGATCAGAGACAACGATAAACAGCTGCCTCTGATTGGGAACCATACCAGGCCAACATAGACATATAATTCCCCTAGATAACCCACCCTTAATCAAACCCCAACCTAACCAACATAGAGAATAAACATGCTCAGGGCGTGACACGAGTCTCCTTCCTGAGTGATATGACGGCATCGTGGTCCCATGGTGTTTATACTTTCGTACTATTGTTTGTACAGATGAACGTGGTACCTTCAGGTGTTTGGAAATTGCTCCCAGAGATGAACCAGACTTGTGGAGGTCTACAATTTTTTTTCTGAGGTCTTAGCTGATTTCTTTTGATTTTCCCATGATGTCAAGCAAATAGGCACTGATTTTGAATGTAGGCCTTGAAATACATCCACAGGTACACCTCCAATTGACTCAAATTATGTCAATTAGCCTATCAGAAGCTTCGAAAGCCATGATATCATTTTCTGGAATTTTCCAAGCTGTTTAAAGGCACAGTCAACTTAGTGTATGTAAACATCTGACCCACTGGAATTGTGATACAGTGAGTTATATGAGAAATAATCTGTCTTTAACCTTTCACGAGTATCTTCCCCGGGTCCGGGATCACCCCCCCCCCCCCCCCCACACTGAGTAGCATAGCCTAGCATAGCGTCACAATTAAATAGTAGCATCTAAATATCATTAAATCACAAGTCCAAGACACCTAATGAAAGATACAGATCTTGTGAATAAAGCCACCATTTCAGATTTTTAAAATGTTTTACAGGGAAGACAAAATATGAAAATCTATTAGCTAACCACGTTAGCAAAAGACACCACTTTTCTAACTCCATCAGTTTCTTACTCCATCAGGTGCTATCACCAATTCGGCTAAACTAAGATATTGATAGCCACTAACCAAGAAAAAAACTCATCAGATGACAGTCTGATAACATATTTATGGTATAGGATAGGTTTTGTTAGAAAAATGTGCATATTTCAGGTAGATGTCATAGTTTACAATTGCACCCACCGTCACAAATGGACTAGAATAAATATATAGAGCAACGTGTTTACCTAATTACTAATCATCAAACATTTCGTAAAAATACACAGCATACACTAATCGAAAGACACAGATCCTGTGAATACAGACAATATTTCAGATTTTCTAAGTGTCTTACAGCGAAAACACAATAAATCGTTATATTAGCATACCACATATGCAAACGTTACCAGAGCATTGATTCTAGCCAAAGAGAGCGATAACGTAAACATCGCCAAAATATATAAATTTTTTCACTAACCTTCTCAGAATTCTTCAGATGACACTCCTGTAACATCACATTACAACATACATATACAGTTTGTTCGAAAATGTGCATATTTAGCCACCAAAATCATGGTTAGACAATGACAAAAGTTGCCCAGCTGGTCAGACAATGTCGTGCGCCATATTAGACAGTGATCTAGTCGTATACATAAATACTCATAAACGTGACTAAAAAATATAGGGTGGACAGCGATTGATAGACAATTTAATTCTTAATACAATCGTTGATTTACATTTTTTAAATTATCCTTACTTTTCAATACAGTTTGCACCAAGCGAAGCTACGTCTAGCAAGATGGCGTCATAAGCGATTAACATTTCTCGACAGAAACACGATTTATCATAATAAATTGTTCCTACTTTGAGCTGTTCTTCCATCAGAATCTTGGGCAAAGAATCCTTTCTTGGGTCCAATCGTCTTTTGGTCGAAAGCTGTCCTCTTGCCATGTAGAAATGCCCATTGCGTTCGGCATGAACTGGAACCGTGCCCAGAGATTCACAGTGTCTCAGAAATAAATGTCCCAAAATCGCACTAAACGGATATAAATTGCTATAAAACGGTTTAAATTAACTACCTTATGATGTTTTTAACTCCTATAACGAGTAGAAACATGACCGGAGAAATATAACTGGCTACACTAATGCTTGGAAAAAGAACGGGTCGGTATCCACCGTGCGTCCGACGCAGCTGGAAAGGAGTGCCTACCTACACGTGTTTTTGTTTTATAGGGGCTGTGATTGCGCAATCGATACCATTCAAATCGTCATCACGTAAAGGCATCCAGGGGAAGACGTAAGCAGTGTCCGTATCCTGATAGCGTTCACAGTGGCCTTTAAACTGACTCCAGATCAGGTGCCAAAATGTGTGAAATCTGACTCCATGTCAGGGAAATTGCTGTAGAATGAGTTCTGTTCCACTCAGAGACAAAATTCCAACGCCTATAGAAACTAGAGACTGTTTTCTATCCAATAATAGTAATAATATGCATATTGTACGATAAAGAATTTAGTAGGAAGCCGTTTAATCTGTAATGCAATTATGCTAATGAGAAAACAGCAACCCCTGTAGTCGCAAGAATTAAACAAATGTTCGATTTTTTTTTTTTTTTTTTTTTTTTTTTTTGGGGGGGGGTGGATCAGCTTAATATTGCGGAAAGAATGTTGCTTCCAATGTAATTGTCTGCATCATTTCCAATCCCCCATATTTTTGGGGGTAAATATATATATCCATTCACGTATGATTACATATTTATTTTTTTATTTTTTTTATTTCACCTTTATTTAACCAGCTAGGCTAGTTGAGAACAAGTTCTCATTTGCAACTGCGACCTGGCCAAGATAAAGCATAGCAGTGTGAACAGACAACAACACAGAGTTACACATGGAGTAAACAATAAACAAGTCAATAACATGGTAGAAAAAAGAGAATCTATATACAATGTGTGCAAAAGGCATGAGGTAGGCAATAAATCGAATAATTACAATTTAGCAGATTAACACTGGAGTGATAAATCATCAGATGATCATGTGCAAGAAGAGATACTGGTGTGCAAAAGAGCAGAAAAGTAAATAAATAAAAGCAGTATGGGGGGTGAGGTAGGTAAATTGGGTGGGTAGTTTACAGATGGACTATGTACAGCTGCAGCGATCGGTTAGCTGCTCGGATAGCAGATTTTTAAAGTTGTTGAGGGAGATAAAAGTCTGTAAAAGTCTGTAAGTCTGTAAAAGTCTGTAAGTCTGTAAAAGTCTGTATATATACACATATATACATACACATACCTACATAGACATACATACTTTTTTAAAGAGTATACCTTTATTATTATTCCCCGCAAACCCTACCACCGATCCCCCAATTGGAGTAAACTGATAAACATTTCTGTTTTTACCTTCAATTTATACATCTTATACACATTTTACAGACACAGTCTACTTTATAATAGTTCTCTCTTGTTTGTTCTTAGTCCTTCCTCTATTTCTGTTGTCCATCCAGTTTGATTTCCACTTGTAACTGTGCTATTTCACAATAGCTCCGCACCTATACACATTTCACAGATCCGTGTGCCCTACATTGTTTATCTTGTTATTAGTCCCACCCTTCAGCTCCACTCAACCTTTCCCATCTATCTTCCAACATCATCCATTTCGGATTTTTATTTGCCATATATTTTTCAACTGTGCTGTGATGCTTCACAAAAAATTTGAATCTTCCTATTCTCATAGCTTCCACGGATTGTAAACTAAAAATATATTTTTTTGCTAAAATAATTATTATATTATTGATTGATTGACTATAGCTTTTCAAATCCCCCAGTATTGCTATCTGTAGCGTTAGTTCTACGCAAATGTTGCAATTCTTCAACCATTCCTGGACCTGTGACCAAAAACGAGCTACATGCGGACAATACCAAAATAAATGGTCTAATGACTCTGCCTCCTCACAGCAGAATCTACAGAGCTGGGAAGATTGTATCCCCCATATATATAACATTCTATTAGTTGCAAGAATTTTGTACAATAATTTAAATTGAAAAATTTGAAGTTTTGAATCCGGCGTTGTTTTGCGTATCAATTCATAAACCATGTGCCATGGAATGGGTACATCGAAAATCTCTTCCCAACTATTTTGCAATTTATATGGCACAGCTGTAAGTTTTTTGGTCCTTAAATGAAATTGGTATATGTTTTTATTTATCACACTTTTCTTTAACCATTTATGTTCTTTAATATAAGGCCGACATACAAGTTCCTTACTTACTGGAAAAATTACTTGTGTCATGGACAAAGAAGATGTCCTAAATGACTTGCCAAAACTATAGTTTGTTAACAAGAAATTTGTGGAGTGGTTGAAAAACGAGTTTTAATGACTCCAACCTAAGTGTATGTAAAATTCCGACTTCAACTGTGTCAGATATGGGCAGAAAGCTTAAATTCTTGTTAATCTAACTTCACTGTCCAATTTACAGTAGCTATTACAGTGAACGATTACCATGCTATTGTTTGAGGAGAGTGTACTCCACAATACAAACCTAATTGACAGAGTGAAAAGAAGGAAGCCTGTACAGACTACACATATTAAAAAACATGCACTAAAGTAATACTGCAAAACGTGTGGCAAAGAAATTCACTTTTTAATTAAGCGTTATGTTTGGGGAAATACAACACAACACATCACTAAGTACCACTGTACGCTTGAAATATATGGCAAGACTTGAAAATGGCTGTCAAGCAATGATCAACAACCAACCTGACAGAGCATGAAGAATTTAAAAAATAATCATTAAATATTGTACAATCCAGGTGTGCAAAACTCTTAGAGATTTACCCAGAAAAACTCACAGCTGTAATCTCTGCCAAATGTTATTCTAACATGTATTGACTCACAGCGTTGAACACTTATCTAATCAGGATAGTGTTTTATTATTAATATTTATTTTTACAAATGTTAGATTTTTTCTTCCACTTTGACATTACAGAGTAGTTTGTGTAGATTGTTGACAAAAAATTACAATTAAATCCATTTTAATCCCACTTTGTAACACAACAAAATGTTGAAAAATTGAAAGGGTGTAAAAACGTTCTGAAGGCACTGTAAGTCTGACTATGTAAGTCTAAAAGGAAAAGTGGTGCGTGCATATGTATTCACCCCCTTTGCTATGAAACCCCTACATAAGATCGAGTGCAACCAATTACCTTCAGAAGTCACATAATTAGTTAAATAAAGTCCACCTGTGTGCAATCTAAGGGTCACAGGATCTGTCAGATGATCTCAGTATATATACACCTGTTCTGAAAGGCCCCAGAGTCTGCAACACCACTAAGCAAGGGGCACCACCAGGCAAGTGACACAATGAAGACCAAGGAGCTCTCCAAACAGGTCAAGGACGAAGTTGTGGAGAAGTACAGATCAGGGTTGGTTATAAAAAAAAATATATCCGAAACTTTGAACATCCCACGGAGCACCATTAAATCCATTATTTAAAAATTGAAAGAATATGGCACCATAACAAACCTGCCAGGAGAGGGCCGCCCTCCAAAACTCAGAGACCAGGCAAGGAGGGCATTAATCAGAGAGGTAACAAAGAGACCAAAGATAACCCTGAAGGAGATGCAAAGCCCCACAGCGGAGATTGTAGTATCTGTCCATAGGAGCACTTTAAGCTGTACACTCCACAGAGCTAAGCTCTAGGAAAGAGTGGCCAGAAAAAAGCCATTGCTTAAAGAGAAAAACAAGCAAGTGTAACGGATGTGAAATGGCTAGCTAGTTAGCGGGTACGCGCTAGTAGCATTTCAATCAGTTACGTCACTTGCTCTGAGACTTTAAGTAGGGTTGCCCCTTGCTCTGCAAGGGCCGTGGCCTTTGTGGAGCGATGGGTAACGACGCTTCGTGGGTGTCAGTTGTTGATGTGTGCAGAGGGTCCCTGGTTCGCGCCCGGGTCGGGGCGAGGGGACGTACTAAAGTTATACTGTAACATTGATGCTGTTGACCCGGATCACTGGTTGCTGCGGAAAAGGAGGAGGTTGAAAGGGGGGTGAGTGTAACGGATGTGAAATGGCTAGCTAGTTAGCGGTTACGCGCTAGTAGCATTTCAATCAGTTACGTCACTTGCTCTGAGACTTTAAGTAGGGTTGCCCTTTGCTCTGCAAGGGCCGCGGCTTTTGTGGAGCGATGGGTAACGACGCTTCGTGGGCAACCGTTGTTGATGTGTGCAGAGGTTCCCAGGTTCGCGCCCGTGAGGGGACGACGTAAAGTTTATACTGTTACACAAACACGTTTAGTGTTTGCCAAAAGGCATGTGGGAGACTCCCCCAAACATATGGAAGAAGGTACTCTGGTCAGATGAGACTAAAATTGAGCTTTTTGGCCATCAACGAAAACTCTGTCTGGTGCAAAACCAACCCCTCTCATCACCCCGAGAACACCATCCCCACAGTGAAGCATGGTGGTGGCAGCATCATGCTGCCATCGGCATCTCAATCCAATTGAGAATCTGTGGTAAGATTGCTGTACACCAGCAGAACCAATCCAACTTGAAGGAGCTGGAGCAGTTTTGCCTTAAAGAATGGGTAAAAATCCTAGCGGTTAGATGTGCCAAGCTTAAAGAGACATACCCCAAGAGACTTGCAGTTGTAATTGCTGCAAAATATGGTTCTACAGAGTATTGACTTTGGGGGGGTGAATAGTTATGCACGCTCAAGTTTTCAGTTTTTTTGTGTTATTTCTTCTTTGTTTCACAATAAAAAATATTTTGCATCTTCAAAGTGGTATGCATGTTGTGTAAATCAAATGATACAAACCCCCCAAAAATCTGTTTTATTTCCAGTTTATAAGGCAACAAAATAGGAAAAAGGCCAAGGGGGTGAATACTTTTGCAAGTCACTGTAACAGTCCCTGATTTGCAGTGGAACTGCTTTGAGGTCCAGAGTTGAGTTTGAGGGCTATGGGGTCTAAGAAAGAAAAATACCCATACATTATATACACTTAGTTTAGGTGTGAAGCATGGAAACAGTGTTCAAATATCATGCTTTCCTTTTCTGGACTATCAATGATGTCAGCCAGTCCAATAATATTACCAGATAATACAATGTGTCAACATGACATCAATGTGACATTAAAATGGCGTTGATACCTGTGTCATGACATTGATAGTTATGGCATGACATTGATAGTTATGGCATGACATTGATAGTTGTGTTAAAAACAACTTTAATTCACTCACCAAAACTCCCCTCTATTCTTTAAAGGGACAATCAGCAGTAGAAACAACAACAAAGCATAATCCCCGCCCCCTGTTTCAGTAAAAAGCTGATGGAAAAAATCAAAATCAAATCAAATTTTATTAGTCACATGCGCCAAATAAAACAGTGAAGAAACTTTACACCTTACAGCTGACCTTACAGCTGGAGAAATGTAACCACTTTCAAATTCATGGACAGAGCTATGGATGCAAGGACTGACCATCCATGATATCAACATTTTAGCTTTAACCATGTTTTGAGGCTATATAGTGTTTGTTTACGTTTACTTTGTTTACAAACGTTGGGTTATAAAAAACATATCTTTTAGGTTCTGATGGGGTTTGACCGTTGAACTAAACTCATGAGGCATTTAGAAGTTATATTCTTCAAGAATCAATGGGTGCATATGATTAATTTATAATATAAGTCCAAAAATTGATACAGCGACTGCTGATTGCCCCTTTAAAATCGAAGTGAACCACTGGGCTGTGAATGACCTTACAGGGTGTTCCCCAGGCACCCAGACATTTAAAGATCTAGACGAAAAATTAATGGGTTTAATCTGGGTCCAGATGGAACTCGTTGTCCTTCAGTATAATTTGCACAGTGAGATCACACTGTGACCACAAGATGCCACACTTCTTTACATCCAGTGCAATACCTTAGAGCCAGCTAGTCAGAGGTTTGATGCCACAAGGTGTTACAGGGAAAGGCATTCAAGTATAACATTTTCATATAAATGTTTAACCACTTCATGAGACTTTACTTCCAGATGATCCTTCCAAATGACTTACTTATACAATAACTTATTTTCGCCTCCAATGGCAATATTCAGTGAACACACACACACACACACACACACACACACACACACACACAAACAGTCCCCACAAGTATAGTTAAACATGTCAACACACACACATAAACACACACTCAGAGCTCACCTGCCCACTCTCCCATGGATGTAAAGAAGGACTCTGGCTGCGGGAACCAAACTCTGGGATGAAACATCTTAGCGAAGCGGACCATTTTCACTCCATAAAATACAATGACTGCAGTGCCAAGAGAGACAAAAAACACCTCCATGAAATCCATAGCACTGTCTGCCTGCCACAACAAACTCTGACTCAGTCTGCTTTGACCACACTACAGCTCCTCAGCCAGAAATACCCACTGGGGAATGACCGGGGAATAGCCAATCCATAGCCCCTCCTCCTCCTCCTCCTCCACACACACACACACACACACACACACACACACACACACACACACACACACACACACACACACACTTGCAACACAACCACACTTGCAACACAACCACACACACACACACCTGCAACACAACCACACACACACACTTGCAACACAACCACACACACACACACTTGCAACACAACCACACACACACACACCTGCAACACAACCACACACACACACACACACACACCTGCAACACAACCACACACACACACACCTGCAACACAACCACACACACGCACACACACACATACACACACACACACACACACAGAGAGAAGGCCACACAAAAACATACACCAAATTAAATCCAATCAGATCAAGCTACAGCTTCCATTTCAGTGAAGGACAAAACAGAGAAGTTGTCAGATGTAGCCTCTACTTCTCTGTATCAAATTCTGAATGATTAATGACTTAATGTAGAAATGCTCTCATGCATTTCCTCACAGCTAAATCAAGACGACTTACTTTTGTAGTGTTTGAAAATACATACAGGCTTTCTTCAGAACAAGGAGATCGTTCCAGATTGACGTTGAAATTGGATGTCCTGAAGATGTCGGGAAATACCTTCAAAACCGGCCACTAGAGGTGAGAGGGAGCTCTATTGCCATAAAATAAGCTTGGGTTTTGCTAAAGTGTTGTGTACAGGGCTGCTGAATGGCTGTAATTACATGAAATGGAACGATTCAAAACAGCAGGATGTTTTGGTGATTAAACCAATGTACTTATTATAGTTTACAGTAAACGTCTACGTAAATGTCTACAAACAAAATGGATGCACAATGAAAGGTTTTGAATGTAAAACTGTCTGCGTTACAAGTGTTACCAGTTTGGAGTTCTGTACTAAGAGTTTTGAAAATTCACCACATAGTTGTGAAAATAGTACAATAGCGATTAAAATAAACAGTATAGTGTAGTGTACAAGGCAATGCTGAAATACCTGGGTTGTATATAACAATATATTCCATTCATTATCTGAATTTCATTGATACACTGTAAGCTGATGAATTTCAAGCAGAGACAGGCGATACTGTATCAGTTGACAAGTCACATAGAAAAGGTGATCTTGTACAATGTTGCATATAAAAGGTATACAACACCTTGCTAAGTTTTTACAGTAGTCAACTGCTTTACAATACCCCTACTTCTGATTGTGTCTTATGTATGTACTGTATAAGGACAATAAAACTGTAAGGCTGACATATTTCTCAACTTGCTCACAACCTGCCATTGGACACTTTTTTTTTTTAAAGTCAAGTTATAGTCAAATACTGTATGGAAAATGATATTTACCACCTACTATTCTTTCCATTCAGCACTTTAAAAAGAACAGATTTGAAATGTGTATCTTTAATCTTTTGCTATTGTATTAAATGGTAGTTAAAATGACTAAATGGTGAGCCTATCATTATCTGGTGTATTGGTGACTAAACAAAATGTGCTCATGATATTTCACGGAAAACTTTGATTTTACGTGAATGACTCAGGTGTGAAAGATGTGTGCACAATTAAAAGTTCTGAACATAAGATAGGGGCATTACAAGTGTTATCACCTTAGAGTTGTTTTACTTGAATACTGTACATCTGAAAAATGTGCCAAAGTGATTGAAAAAAACTGTTAGGGAAATGTGCAATACGTCTGGAAAGTAGAAACAAAAGGTATTTTATGTACTCAAATGTACTACTATGATGAGGACTTGTGATTTTACTTCACAGTAAGTTTTATACAAATCTGATATTGACAAGATCAGAGATGTGCTGTATGCAACAAATCAAATCAAAGTTTATTGGTCACGTACACAGATTAGCAGATGTTACAGCAGGTGCAGTGAAATGCTATTGTTTGTAGCTCCTACAGTGCAGTTATACAATATCAATACAATACCAATATGCAAATAATCCAGAAAGTCCAAAACAGAAATACATCCCCATGAGTGTACCACCCTCCCTCAGGCCATGGATGAAGCATGCAATGATTTCAATCCAGACCAACAGTAAACAACTCTGGAACGTTTTACTGCAGCAGGCTGTAAATTATGGTTAATTCTGGGAACATTGCTGTTTTTCAAATGGTACTGCAATTCATCCCCACAGAATAGTGTACTATACAGTATCTTTGGAGTTCCAAAAACCTTTTGACCACTAGTGGGTGCATTGCATTGTTGTTTCTGGTACATTAACATATTTTGAGGTGTATACATTTGTTTTTATTAAAAATATTTTCCTTCTTTATTATTTTTCCCTAACCCTATCACCCCTCCCCTAATTGGAGTAAAGTAATGGACAACAATACTTAGGGTTTTATATACTATATACATTTTATGGACATGGTATATTTTACATTAGTTATATTTTTTCTGTTCAGCTACCCTCAACCCCTCTCATCTATCTCTGAAAACCATCCAGTTTTGATTTCTAATTGCCATATAATTTTCAACTGTGCTGTGATGTTTCACAAAAGTGCTGAACCTTTCTATTCTCAAAGTGTCTAAGATTGTAAATTAATGATAAACATTTTTGCTGAGTATTATTATATTATTGATCGATTGACTATGACTTTTCAAATCACCCAGCTAAACATTGTTTCTTTACTTTCTTTAATTTATTACATTGTGAAATATGTCTTCAATGATCACATCTCTGATCACACAATTTTAATGGGTAGTGCAAATGTATTGCCTAATGTGAAAACAGTAATGTACAGTAATTTACAGTACTGCAGCATAATAACAATAACAATTTTAAAACATGGATCTTAAATGTTTTGCTATTGGATTAACTGGTTTTTAAAATTATTAAATTGTTGTATTTTGGTGATTAAACCAATGGACTTATTATGTTTCACAGTAAACATATTTTGGATCTATGGTTGTGTGGTGAAAGATCTCTACAAACAAAATGAATGCACAATGAAAGGTTTTGAATGTAAAACTGGCTTCGTTACAAGTGTTGCCAGTTTGGAGTTATGAAAATTCACGACATACTTGTGAAAAAGAAACTAACATCTGGAAATAATCTATTCTGAGTAAAACATATGCAAACACACACACACCCAACATTCTCACACAGATTACATCACATGACAGCTGATTGTCAAATATTTTGATATTTTCTTGTGAACCTATTTAATCATGGGATAACGGTCAATATTGTGGCATTTTGTCACCCTCTACTGGACCACACAGTTCATAAAAAGGCACAGAGATCACAACAGCAGAGTATATGGTACGCACTTTCACCTCACCTTCGAGCAAAGTGTGGGAACTGGGGCTAGACAGTGGCATGATGTGCACATGAAAACTTACCCCTTTACCACAACTACAATGTCTGATTGATTTTTAAAGGGGCATTCCAACAAAAAGGTTTAGTAAAGTACTATAGAATTGTAAGAGCGGGTAATGTTTTGTCATTGTGTCAAATCGGTATTTTTCACTTCCTCTAGATGTGGGCAGAGGAGTGTGTTCCGTCTTAGCTTCCTACATGCTCGACAACTCCCTGGCCTATAGAGCTGACTGGTCGTGCCTGTTCCTGGATGAGCCTCCCCCTGGAGACCACAGAGCAACAGTTCCATACAGGAAGACACCTAAGGATTCAGTATGAATCTCCCACTGCCAACTTCAATAAGATGACACAGGATGTCGTGTTTATGTACCTGAGAGCTTATCCCCACCACCTGCTAGCTCTGTGGCATGCCCACTTCCCTGTCCCAACCCTTCTAAGACCGCGTTCTGCATGTGTGGCACTGTGACTGGACCCCACAGGTCACTTGCACTGTGAAAGCCCAAGGTGGATAGGGAGATGGTTGCCAGGCTGGAGCACCAGCAAAGTAGAAGTTGAGAGTCGTTTTAGTCTCATTGGTGAAACCCATGAAATCAGGAGGCAGAGACAGACGAATGCAAATATTTCACCTGTGAGGAACATACCTGTATCGCCTACTTGAATGTTCAAACAAAACAACCAGCACAGGTTAAATTATCATTTTTTAATAAAAAAATCTAATCTTGAAGATAGAGCGCTTACAGTAAAATGCAAAAACTGTGATACAAAACACTGTCACACAATTAGATTTTTTTTTACTGAAAGTGCTATATGTTGAAAACTTTACTGCTGATGTATAATTTTGGGGAGCATATAACAGTGGACTAATGAACATTATACAATGTTTTTTGAGTGAACTATCACAAAAGTATGCTTGCTTCCCTGACAAGTGCATCATGGACTTGTTACAACTGTGTTGAGAAATGTTCCAAGAAAAGCACTTCTTCCATGTATATATTACTGAACAACAAATGTCAAAGAATGTAAACATTCTGTGCAACAAATTTGAGAGAAATAAGCATGAAAGTATGGAACATTTCTGGGATCTTGTATTTAAGATAATGAAACACGGGCCACTTTACATGTTGCATTTATTTCTATGCATATCATCTATGCATAGTTACTTTAATAACTCTAACTACATGTACATATTACCTCAACTAACCCAGTGCCACCACACATTGACTTTGTACTGGTATCCCCCTGTATATAGTCTCACTATTGTTATTTTACTGATGCGCTTTAATTACTTGTTATTTATTTCTTATCTGTATTTTTTTTAACCGGTATTGTTGGTTAAGGGCTCGTAAGTAAGCATTTCACTGTAAGGTCTACACCTGTTGTATTCGGCACGCAACTAATAACATTTGACACACACACACTTTACAATACAAATACTGTATTTGGATACCCAGGTTTCTCTGTGTGTGTGAGACTTGGTGGACATCTAAGCTTAGTTGGATATAATCATGTATTATGATCAATTGACCGTTTTGATTTTGCTTAGTGCAAACCTCAACTACATTCAAATAACCTGTAGCCAACATGCATATTGAGGTCTAAAAAATATAAACGACCAAAACATAATATACATGTTTTAATAAGAAGTGCACATACTAGTACTTTCAGCAAGCACATTCACAATACACCAGTGTCCAGTAAAACAACCTCTTGACCTCCCAACACACATCTCCCAACACAAACAAAATAAGTCAATGATCCTTAACACTCAAGAGTTCCAGGTGGATAATATTTGGTGGACTACTTATCGTATAAAGTTCTTGGGGTAGAGTTTGAATAACTTTCCTTCCTGTGTGGGTTCAAACCCGTATTTCTCCAGCTGTTCCTTATCAAAGGAGCCTTCCTCAAAGTCTTTCTGGATCTGTGGGGCCACAGTCTCAGAGAACAGACCCTCAGGGGTGACAGCGGGCTCCGTTCCAGCCGGGGTGCGGTACGACACGTAGGGCTTGAGTTTGAATCCCTCCAAGTTTGGCACCACAAACTGAGGGATCATTGCCTGTACTGGAACAAATTTTCTGCTGGAGGTCAGTACTCCCGTTGGCTGTGCCCCTCTGCCTTTGTAGTGAGTCCTTGAGCCACGCTTGCTGGTGAATTCAGCCATACGATCCGCTCCTCTCACAAGGCCCCTTCGAAGAGCATTCAATACACCCATCGCATCGAAGAGTTTTAGTCTCGAGCTGGAGGACAAATCTGTATGGAGTCAATGAAATGGGTGAGATTACAACTGATAGTTTAAACCTACTCTGGAAACAATATTAAGCAGCCAACTCAATCACTGCAGCTAGCTCCTCACTGTGGTGAACCTAGGTACCTTTATGGTGTCAGTTCTTTCACATTAGTTTAAATTAAGTAAATGAGACTAAGATGAAGAATGAGAAATCAATTGGTATATTCTTGACTTCAGTTTCCTTCCCTGTGCAAATTAGTCAATTGTTGAGCAACTACGGCTTCTTTCTCGCTAGCTACTAGTAACTAACCTTAACGGTCGATGTTATCATGCTTGTACCGTTAACGTTAGGCACGACTCTAATTACCACATGTTCCATGTTGTGATTCTTCCCGAAGAGATGGCTAATAATTGAAAACGTCTGAACATTGTCCTCTGTCCATAGTTTCGTTGCTGGCTGTTATAACTAGCTACCTTGTATGTTGATAGCACGAGTTAACTAGCTATTGTAGCTCGCAAAACACATGGCATGGGTTAACAACACACTCTCGGTTTCTAAACAGCTGTAGTGCGGACATTAATTATTGAAGTAGCTAGCTAGATCAACATTTGGATAAAACGCACGATAGTTACTAGCTACATGACTTCGATTAATCTCACTTTAGCGATAATACGTGGAAATTCTACACACTCACCTTGAACAGCGCCCACCGGAAGATAGAGCGCACACGAAGACACCGACCTCAGAATAAAACGTTTTGTTATTGGTTGGATTCAGTCAGTGGTAGCCAATTGGAATTCCAGATACTGGCAGTGATTTAACAAGGGCATGAAAATACATCTGTACAAGACTTTGACAGTGGAGAATAAAGTGGAACGTTTGGTAATACGAGCCAGTAAGTGAACATATTTTCATTTAACCATATAGTGTGGTGCAATTCCTTTGTGTTTATTTGACTGCATGGAAAATAAACTGCATAGCGGGACTTCATATGTTTGTCTGTCAGTCCATTGAGCTCTGCGTGACAGTTGTTACCCAAATTGCCATATAGCCGACCGAGGTAAAGTTGGTTTTATATTCACACATTCGGACATTCAGACATTCGCCAAAATCAATTTAAAAAATCAATAAAGAATTCACCATTTGTCACAAAATCATCAAACTAGATATGATTTATTCTATAAATGTCTAGCATACTGTAATGAAACAGCAGGGAGCAGGTCTCGAACCCTCGACCTTCTAGCCCGAGGTCCGGCGCGCTATCGACTGGGTCGCAAAAGCATGCTCGTGTGGCAGTTTTGATTTCCGCGATTATAAACCCAGGGTCGTTACAATACTTTTACAATCTGTTTTGAGTAGAAATTCCAGTTTTGATTTAATAGAAATACATCACATCTATCAAATGCCATTAAAAGCCGTATAAATCAATAACGAATTCACTGTTTGTCACAGAAACATCAAACCATGTATGATTTATTCTATAAATGTCTAGCATACTTTTACAACCTTTGCTTTGAGTAGAAATTCCAGTTTTGATTTGATTGAAATACATAAAATCTCAAATATTGCATTTAAAGATGAAGAAATTAATAACTAATTCAGTGATTGTCGCAGAAAAAAGTTAAAATATGCATTTATTTGCAATAACTTTAAAGAAATGTTAATTTCAAGTGCAATTTGTTCTACATGAAGTTACACAATGTTTGCAAATAGTTATTTCTGCAAGGAATGTGAATTGAAAGGGATATGGTAATACCTAATACCTTCACAGAACAGCGCAAACTGGCTCTAACCAGAATAGAAAGAGGAGTGGGAGGCCCCGGTGCACAACTGAGCAAGAGGACAAGCACATAGAGTGTCTAGTTTGAGAAACAGATGCCTCACAAGTCCTCAACTGGCATCTTCATTAAATAGTACCCGCAAAACACCAGTCTCAATGTCAACAGTGAAGAGGCAACTCCGGGATGCTGGCCTTCTAGGCAGAGTTGCAAAGAAAAAGCCATATTATCTTTGTCCAGTAGACACTGGTCTGTTGAATGTCTAAAACCAACTTTACCTCGGTAAATAGCCGTCCACTGACTGGACCTATGAGCACCAATTTAATATCTGGGATTAAATGTAATTGATTGGAAATAGTCTTATTCTTCCATATTTCTTCAATAGATACATTAAGGCAAGGGAAACGTTCGTAGAGTGGTATGCCTGTGTTTTGTCAGTTTGTTGATCAAGCACAGCTAGGCAAAAAGTCCAGTTCTTGAAAACAATCCTGCAGTGCACCTGTTCAGTATTTTATGAACTTCGTTAGATCAGGCAAATTTGATATTTGATATACTCAGGTCTTATACAGGCCTTATTTGATTTGACTTTAAACCATTGTTATGCCTGTCATGAACAATCTGTTTACTTTGTGTAGTGTAGCCTCCTTGTTTGGGTGAGTCTATTCAAGTATGCAAGTGCAGTGGCCAGAGGGTGTCTGGTTACAGAGTGCAGCAGAAAGACACACTGTGGCAGTTCTGTGACTACAGCCAGTGAGTGATCCAGTGTTCTCATTTCTAATCTGTTTTGTTAGGGGAAGTTGCCTTAATTACTTTTTAGGAGTTCAATAATTCACACAATGCACCTTTAACCCCATTCCCTTCTGATTAGGCCTATCACTGTATGGAATGATTGAAGTGTGGGAGAAAGACTTGACATATTCTACAGTCTCTTCCACTGTGACCTTGTTTTGTTGTTGCCAGGAATGGATGACAAGGTGGATGACAAAGATGACAGCTGCAGTACATACCCAGTAATAAACCAAGTTATATGTCTCCTACCCACTCTGAGGCAATAGTCTACCCTGTCTAATATGCAGTCTTTGATTCCATTCCTCTATCTAACCTCCTAAATGCTTGGTCATGAATACACATCAGATGAATGTTGGTTTCCTTTTGTAGAGCCTGGTGCCTCCAGAATGCAACATTGGGTGGAGGACAGAACAGAGACTGCTATGCCATTGTCAGGTAGCTACCCAACACTTTCTTCTCCAGCACTTACTCTGCAAAAAATGCTTTTGTGGCTGTTCTTAGATCAGTGTAATGGATGTGAAATGGCTAGCTAGTTAGCGGGTACGCGCTAATAGCATTTCAATCGGTTACGTCACTTGCTCTGAGACCTGAAGTAGGGTTTCCCCTTGCTCTGCAAGGGCCGCGGCCTTTGTGGAGCGATGGGTAACGACGCTTCGTGGGTGTTTGTTGATGTGTGCAGAGGATCCCTGGTTCGCGCCCGTGTCTCCACATGCTATATCTATCTGGTGCTGGAGACAATGTTATTTCACCTCAATGAATAGGAAAATGACGAAGGTATTTGCAGTGATTGAAAGGAAATTGTATTCCATCTTTGACAAACATTTCGCCCGAACGTCATGAGGTGAAGTGATCTCCGCCATTACGATGCGTTTACAACTACATGTATTATGTATGTAAAATTTGTCAGTCAAATGAAAATGAAATGTATTTTGTTATAGGATGGGACAGATGTGGTTGTGAAGGAGGTGTTGCCAGGAGACACTGTCCATAGTCTGCTCAGTATCCTGGATGTCATCACTGTACGTTACGCTTTCCACTCTGTCATTTACCCTTTGACTCAACTAGTGCATGTTTTAATATCCGCTCCACTCTGATAAGTACCGAAGACACAGGAGGCTGGTGAGGGGCAAACGACTCATAGTAATGGCCGGAATGGAAAACCATGTGCTTGATGTATTTTATACCATTCCATTTATTCCATTCCAGCCATTACAAGGAGCCCGTCCTCTGGTTTAAAGTGACACCAGCCACCACTGAACTAAGCTAGAATGAATTCCTCTCGTCCTCTACCACCTTATGCATCCCAGGGTCACTCAGCCCCCTACAAGACTATCTGCCAGAGCTGCAGCCCCTTCTACCATACTGCGTCTTCCAGCTGCTGCCTTCCAGTGTGTGTTTGAGAAATACCCAGAGACTCTGGTCCGCGTTATCCAGGTACTGTTACTATCAATGACAGACTGTGTGCGTCCCACTACTTTTCCTAGGGTGTCCTAGGGTGTGTCCCACTACTTTTGACCAGGGCCCATCTGATTCAGTGCCATTTTGGATGTGATCTGTAGATCGGGAAATCAGCGATTATGTAATATCACTCAAATACTGGAGATTACACCCCTGACTGGTTTGTATGCAACTGAAACATTATTCTGTAGCTACACAGTTAACCGCAAGATACAAAAATCGCTGAGTATTTAGTATTTTCAGGGACACAGCCTGGCTGTACTCTGTTCTGCTCTCCCAAAGCAGTGGGGCCATTGTTACTTTTTGTTGTCCTTTCTAGATCATCATGGTGTGCCTGCAGAGAGTGACCTTCCTAGCCCTTCACAACTACCTAGGTCTCACCACCGAGCTCTTCAATGCAGTATGAGACACACACACATACATACATAGAGACCTCAATAATTGTCAAGTTGTCTAGGTGTTGAGCGCCGGATGCCATTTGTTTAATATGTTGAAACAGTATATTTGTTGAATAGAGTAGTTGAATGACAGAGGAATAAGGAATAGGAATAGGTTGATAACCACTTGAGCGCCGGACAATGTTCTCCAAAAAAGTGTTCCGAGGTGCCACCGAACCTCTTTTTCCCCCATGCATTCTGTGGTCAGAAAATATCCACAAAAAAAGAAGTCACCACTCCTACCAGAGTTAAACATGTAAATTGTGCTAAGCACTGGATGCAACATAATAAATAATTCCAAACATTACATACCAGTTGCGTCTTTAGGGTTGAACAATGAGCTGTTTGTATGTCGAGGACCCAAGCAAAGCTAAGCCCAAACATTTTATACCCATGCTTATCTGCCAGGTGTGCATGTAAAAGTAGTCCCTCCAGAAATCCTGGCTCAATTTTTTAGTTCCACCTTTGTTTTTGAGTTATCTGCCCTCTTGAGGCCTGGAGTTCTTTAAAGGAAGAGCTGCCATTGTGCTCATGTTTTGAGTGTTCTGTTTTTTTTGCAACAATAATGAAAGATGATCCGTGACTGGGTAATCTCGTGGGCAGACTACGTAAACATACATTGTATCATAGATCTGACAGACAGACACTGTATTTATACTATGGCTGCCGATAGCTAACGAGCAGCAATAGGTCTGGTGCTTGGGTTTTTCGACACTTGTTATTTGGACAAATTATGTTTTCGCAGGTTTTAGCATATTTTGAATTCTCAGAAGGGGTCGGGACATTCAGCCCATAGACTTTCCCATAACTTGCAAAGAGAGAGGGTGGAGCGCCTCGTTCTAGTTCCACTCCTCATTCTAGCATCTCTTAATCTCTTCTTTTAACATGTATGGACCCAGCAGCTGACCAATTACTCAAGACTTTAGTTCTGGGTTAACCTGAGATTAATGACTGGGTATTTCATCTTTGAAGGGAATGCATAAACCTGATGGTTCTCTGTGTGTGTTGTGTTTCAGGAGAGCCAGGCAGTCCCCTTGGTGGCAGTGTGATAGGTGAAGCCAACCCTGACAGGGGTCTACACAGACAGCACTCCCGGTCTGAAGAGGCTGGGCCTGAGAGAGGGGGTTCTCATAGACAGACTCAGTCTGAAGAGTCTGGCCATGAGAAGGGGCCTAGTGACACAGGTCAGTTATTATGGGATGGTCATCTCACTGGTCAGTCTCAGCATCATTGCATTGAATGATCATTTATCCTTTGGTTTTGCATATGTAATGCTTGTCGCCTGGAGGAGAAGAAGAGGACCAAGGTGCAGCGTGGTAAGTGTTCATATCATTTAATAAAATATTCAACACTAAACCAAACACGACAAATGCACAGTCCTGAAAGGTGACACAAACACTAAACCGGATACAACCACCCACAAACACAGGTGGGAACAGGCTACCTAAATATGATTCTCAATCAGAGACAATGAATGACAGCTGCCTCTGATTGAGAACCATATCAGGCCAGACATAGAAATACAACACAAGGACAACATAGAACACCAGACATAGAATGCCCAGCCAAACTCACGCCCTGACCAACCAAAACAGAGACATAAAAAGGATCTCTAAGGTCAGGACGTGACAGCATAGGGTTCCATAATTCAGGTAACTTTCTCTCCAAAAAACAAATCCCAGTTGAAAGATTCCTGAAATCAGGAGGGTATAAGCAGAAAATCTGGGAATCCTCCAACTGGGGTTTCTGGGAAAACGTGGCAATTTTGGGAAAGCTACTGGAAATGTGAAACTAGTCTGGATTATGTCTGGATTACATTTGGAACACTTTATCATGTAAATATTGATCCAGATGGATGAATGTGGAGGCTGTTATGTTATGTCACTATGAACAATGGTGGCTTTCTGGAAACACATACTCATGGTGTTGCTGTATACTCATGGTGTTGCTGTATGGTGTTTCAGATAATGGGGAGAGGAAGTGCTGTCTTTTAGATAGCAGCCCCACCACTAAAGGAAAGAGGTCTCACTCTCAGTCCACTCCTGTGGCAGTGTCAAGTAAGCATCCATTACCTCATGCACACACATACACACACACACACCTGTACTGTACAAGCCCTGCTCCGTGTGTTTGAATGCTCTCTCCTCACACTCTCAGGTGTCATGTCTGCTGACCTCAACATGACGTATCAGCGAGCCAGAATACGAGAAGCAGCAGCTAAAGCAGAGACACCACCAGAAATGATGTCATAATGTCAGGCATGCACTCTCTTATCTGCTTTAGCACATTAGTGTCAAGATCAATTCATTGTCATAGTTGATGAAAACACAAACACATCCCACCTCTCCTCTATAGTGTGCATGAGTACCGTCTGTCCAGTTGGCTGGGGCAGCAGGAGGACATCCACCGCATCGTTCTCTACCAATCAGACGATACCCTAACCCCCTGGACCCAGCGCTGCATCCGTCAGGCCGACTGCATCATCATTGTGGGACTAGCAGAGGCTGAGCCCACTGTGGGCGAGGTGCAAAACGCACAGCCTTTAAAAAAAAAAAATCTTTAACCTTTATTTAACTGGGAAGTCCCATTCAGAAGACCTCTTTTACAAGGGGAACCTGATGAAGGGCAGCTGAATAAAGAATCAACATATAAAACCTTATCTGCCTAATTGGAATTAGGATAGTCAAGGGACTACTTTGTTTAAAGCAATATCTTATCAAGGGGAATTACTGGTAAAGAGTAATGAGTGTGTTTGTGTGTGTGTGGATTAGTGAAGTGTAAAGGGATTCTTAATTAGTTTTTTTAGGTTTAACCCCTATTAAAGTAAGTCTGTTAATTAGGGGTTGAATGACTGATGCTCTAGCTTAATGAGGAAGGAGATTAACAAAGCTTGTCTCTTTTACCCTTTAGAGACAGACTTTACGGTATGTTGCCTGTAAAATAAACAATCTGGCAATATTTTTTAGAACCCAATTCATACAGTCCCATTTTGACCACATTCTCGCCAGGGTAAGCCTTTATGTCTCCTGTGCACATGCCGGCATGTTTAGGAGTATGAGTAGACGTGGGCCGATGTGGTCAGACATCTATTTTAATAAATCAACTGAATATACACCATCAAAAGAAATACATTATTCATTTGTTTTAAGAAACATTAGAAGAAAAATGAGATGCATTTTCAAAATAACAGAATGGCATATTTTGAGCTCAATTATGTTAAGGTTCTGTGCAGCCATGACGGCATCATCCAAATGAAATGTTATTTTGTTCATTTAAACAAACAAAACACACCTACCCTGATTACAGTCAACACCCATATATTTTATAGTAAGAATATAATGGAATATAACGGAATAAAATACAAAGAATATTTTTTCCACACACAACTGTCATATAAAAAAAAGAGGTGATATTTTGAAACTGAGCTCAAGGCAAGCTCATGATTTTTTAAATCCACGTATCGTGTCTTTTCTACCCTCACTCTGCTTTGTTAAGGAGCAGGCATACGGTCTTACATTGAGTCTCTTCATCATGATACCCATAGAAAAGAATAGCTTGTGATCATATTTCACAACCTCCACAGGCTTTTGGACTATTTAATTATCTGCTGTCTGATTGCTATGAAGGGATAATATTGATGGGCACCCAATCCCTCTTAAACAGTGTACTTCTTATAAAGCTACTACTGAATGTTTGAACACATATGGATCTGGTACAATAGTTTATTATTACATGATGGATAGGACATCGTGTGAGATGCAGCTTGTGACAGAAGACTTTAGAGTTTCACAGCTATTTGTATTTCCAGATAACATTTCCACCCAGCTGTCAGTGACATCATGACTTGGGATGTGTTCCAGATGGCTATGGGGCTCTGGTCCAAAGTAATGGCCTATATAGGAAATAGGGTGCCATTTGGAATACACGCTTAACTCCACTGTGGGTATGACCCTGTTGTCCCTGTGCTGTGGCCTCTGTCCCCTAGTTGGAGCGGATGCTGGAGGGCAGTGCTGTGCGGGCACAGAAGCAGCTGGTTCTGCTGCACAGGGAGGATGGTCCCCCGCCCTAGGGCACTGTTGACTAGCTCAACATGAGGAGCTGGATCTCCAAACACCTGCACCTCTCCTGTCCACACAGGGTCTTCTCCAAGAGGAGCCTGCCTAAACTGGTACTATATATATATATATATATATATATATATATGTGTGTGTGTGTGTGTGTGTGTGTGTGTGTATATATATATATATATATATATACACACACACACACCTACAAACAGGCACAGAGACACACAGGCAGGCACAGGCAACGCAAGCACACGCACACACACACTTTTCCAAGAGCATTGTGTCCAAGCTGGTACACACACACCTCAGCCAGAATAATCCCAGCTCCTCTCACTAGGGAATATTCAACCTACTTCTTGGTCTTGGTTCACTCTGCTTCACTGCTCATATGATGTAGGTCTTAGAAAGAAGCCTTTAAAGGACAGCCTAACCTAGTCTGCTTCCCAAATAGCACCCTGTTTCCTCTATAGAGTACTACATAGCACTCAAAAGTAGTGTACTAGGGAATAGGGTGCCAATTGGGATGAATCACTAATTTGCAGACTCTTCCCCTCTACCCCTGGTCTTGTGTTCCTGCTGTGGTCCTGTGTGGTCATCCCCAGAGAGAGATGTACGAGCGTGCTTTCCAGAAGCCTCCGGACCGCCACTCTGACTTCAGCGGTCTGGCCAGAGTACTGACAGGCAACACCATCACCCTGGTGCTGGGGGGAGGGGGTGCTAGGTACTGCTACTCTCTCTTTACCTCAGACTCCAGTGTAACATGCATGAACATGCAGCACCATCAGTAGGACTTTTGAAGCTGATTAGATATGTAATCTGCAGTAGTCATATTATGATTTCCATGCTGCATATTGTTACAACTCTGCAATTATATAAAGACCATTATTTAGTGATTTTAGTCACATGTAATGGTTTTTCCACATTTTTGCCTAACTTTACATTTATAGTATAGTGCTCTTAGCCTGTTTGCTCTGCATTACTCTCTCCTCTGTCTACCTTGCTGTGTTTCTGTGAGGCCTGTCTTTTGATTATGGCCTTTCTGTCTGTCTTGTCTACTTTCTGCTTCTCTTTCTTTTCTGCTCTGGCATGTCCAGGAGCTGGGTCAAGGTGGGTACTACTCACTCTAGTCCCCTAAATACTGCTCTACTTGAATGTCCACTAAAGGCTTCTTAGGCTGAACATCCCCCCCCTTTCCCCTTCTTTTACTCACACACTGACTGTGCTTATTGTACAGTGTTATTTTTTTGGAATCTGTAACCTAACCGTGGTCTGTGTTCCTCTATCCAGGGGCTGCTCTCAAGTTGGCATCCTGCGGGCGATCAACGAGGCAGGAATCCCTGTGGACATGGTGGGTGGAACCTCCATCGGCTCCCTGATGGGGGCGCTGTACGCTGAGGAGAAGAGCAGCAGCCGTATGAGGGTTCACGCTCGCGAGTGGGCCATGGTGAGTAGGTACAGGACCACAATGAAAATAAGTCAGTAGACTTTGTGTTTAGCATTTTTGATGATTTTTGATGTATGTATTGTTGTACTCCAGTGGCTGAGACAACTCTATATTTTAAATATGTCAAATAAAATTCAAGGAACTGTATTAAATGCATTAAAGAAGTTTACTGTATCTCTCTCCCCTCTCCATCCCTTGGACATGGGGTCCATCTTCAAGAATGTGTTCGACTTGACGTACCCTGTGACCTCCATGTTCTCTGGGGCTTCCTTCAACAGCATAAGCTCTGTCTTTAAGGACAAACAGATTGAGGTGAGACTGAGTAGGTTATACTGTAGTCCACTCCCAATGACAGGATTCCATGTCTAATAGTGACTGGTTAAAGAATAAGCCTCGTGCTGGTTTTTTTTGTGGTTAATATGACCACATGTCCTGAATTGTGCGGGACAGTCCTGCATTTTGGCCCTTTGTCCCATTTTATCAACAAATTCATACACCACTAATTTAGATGGGTTGATTTGTCCTGCATTTCAGTCAGACATTCCAACTTGTCTCTTGCATTCACATTGCACATATGAAAAGATATACAGTTCCTTCAGAAAGTATTCATAGCCCTTGATGTATTCCACATTTTGTTGCGTTACAGCCTGAATTCAAAATTGATTCAAACATTTTCTCACCCATCTACACACAATATCGCATAATGACAAAGTGAAAACATGTTTTTAGGAATTTTTGCAAATGTATTAAATTAAATACAGGAGTATCTAATTTACATAAGTATTCACACCCCTGAGTCAATACATGTTAGAATTACCTTTGGCAGTGATTACAGCTGGGAGTCTTTCTGGGTAAGTCTCTAAGAGCTTTGCACACCTGGATTCTACAATTTTTGCACATTATTCTTTAAAAAGTATTCATGTTCTGTCAAGTTAGTCATTGCTAGACAGCCATTTTCAAGTCCTGCCGTAGATTTTCAGTCAAAACTGTAACTAGGCCACTATTTATTATTAAATTTAAAGGAACATTTCAGTTTTTCTATTTCATATTCATCTCCAGCACCACCCCAACATCAACATGTGAAAATGGTGCATTTTTCTTGTAGTTAAATGTAGGGAACATTCAATGTTATCTTGGTAAGAAACTCCAGTGCATATTTGGCCTTGTCTTTAGGTTATTGTCCTGCTGAAAGTTGAATTTGTCTCCCAGTGTCTGTTGGAAACCAAACTGAACCAAGTTTTCCTCTGGGATTTTGCCTGTGCTTAGCTCTATTCCGTTTATTTTAATTTAAAAAAAAACTCCATAGTCCTTGTCGATGACAAGCATACCCATAACATGATGCAGGCACCACCATGCTTGAAAATATGAAGAGTTGTACTCAGTGATGTGCTGTGTTGGATTTGCCCCAAACATAACACGTTGTATTCAGGACATAAAGTTAAATTCTTTGCCACATTTTTTGCAATTTTACTTTAGTGTCTTATTGCCAACAGGATTCATGTTTTTGGAATATTTGTATTCTGTACAGGCTTCCTTCTTTTAGTTCCCCAGAGCTTAGACAGTTTGTTTATAAATAGTACAACGGGATAAAGTGGGAGCAGGTGAGTTCAGCTGTGTATTGACAGGGGTCGCATTTCATATTGAAAGTCAAGTGTTTTTTTGCTTCAATAGAGTGATCAGGGACATGCAACTATAGTTTTCCTTCAAAGAAAACGAATTAGTGCAACACATTTGGCCAAAAAATAGCTTAATTTTCATCAGATGACAAGTAAAATGAGCTTTCAATGAAAAAGCAAGGTATTTTTTGCGAAAACAATTCATGTCCATCATATTTCTAGAGCGTTGTCTGCTGATAGAATGCCATTTCATGAATTCTCATCCAAGTGGAAAAGTGCAGTTGAAGCACAAAATGAGTCTGATGCTGACCAGAAATTCCAATAAGAAGCATTTTAGATCTGTTTTTACAAAACACAGCAAGATATTCTATACTTCTGTGTTAACGCGACCTCTTGACTTGCTAGTTATCTAAGTAAGCAGCTGAATTAATAAGGTTACAGAGCATCATATTGTGTTAGCTTTCTGCCGTGTTTAAGAAGTCAAAACCCTTGAAACCATCAAATCCTCCTCTCCACCCTCTCAGGGTGTTACGAGTCCCGCCGAGGATGGTGCCTCTTCCCGTTCGGGCGGCGCTCGGCGGTCGTCGTCTCCGGTCTACTAGCTGCCACCGATCCCCTTTTCTGTTATCCTTTTAGTTTGTCTAATTTGTTTCACCTGTTGTATGTTTAGATTAGGGGTTATTTAAACCCAGTTTGCCCGCTCCCTTTTGTGCGGGCTTGATTTTCTGTTTCGTGTTTGTGGTGTGTATTTTGTGGATTTCGTCATTCTATTGATGTTGGACATTTTTTCTTTACGCGCCCAGTGTTTAAAGTGGCGTCACCGTTTTGTAGGTGATTACGTGAAGGAAATAAATTCCACCTTTTGTAAGAGATTCCTGCTCTCTGCACCTGACTCTTGTTTCCACCACTGGAATTGTTACAGAAGCCCGCAAAAAAAGGAATGGAGTCAGCAGAAGCAGCAACCACCCCTCTCCCATCGATGGAGGAGCGTGTCCAGCATCACACCGCCGTTCTCCATCGAATAGGGACAGCAATGGACATGATGATGGAGAGGATGGAACGATGGGAGAGGAGTGGTATCCCGACTACAACCCCAGCTCCTTCCCAGACGGGGCAACCTTCCCCATCAACGTCAGCATCAGGTTCGGGTGCATTGCGTCTTGCGCTCCCAAGGGAGTACGATGGAGCGGTGGCTGGGTGCCAGGGGTTTTTGCTCCAGTTGGAGCTCTACTTGGCCACTGTTCGTCCGACTCCCTCTGGAGAGGAGAGTGTTAGCCTCCTCATCTCCTGTCTGACTGGTAGAGCCCTGGAATGGGCTAATGCGGTCTGGAACGGCCCAGACTCTGTTCGGGACAACTACCCAGAGTTCACTCGCCGCTTTCGGGCCGTATTTGACCACCCTCAGGAGGGCCGAGCGGTGGGTGAGAGACTGTTTCACCTCAGACAGGAGACGAGGAGTGCGCAAGACTTCGCTTTGGAGTTCCGGACCTTGGCTGCTGGCGCGGGGTGGAATGACAGGGCCCTGATGGACCATTATCGATGTAGCCTTCGGGAGGACGTCCGTCGGGAGCTAGCTTGTCGAGACACTACGCTCTCTCTTGATGAGTTAATTGACATGTCTATTCGACTGGACAACCTGCTAGCTGCCCGCGGGCGTTCAGAGGGGGTCCTGTCCGTTCCACCTCCCAGTCCTCCCACTTCAACCCCGATGGAGTTGGGAGGGGCTGCATCTAGGGGGGCCAGAGGAGGTAGCTACTCTTGCACCTATTGTGGCAGGAGAGGACACACTTCAGACCGGTGTTGGAGGAGCGCCTCTGGGAATGGAGATGGCAGGCGGAATACTCCTCGATCACCCCAGGTGAGTAGGCACAAGACTCACCCAGAGCTTCCTGTCGGTCACATGTTTTTGATTATTTTCTTCCCTGCGTTTTTCCCTTCTCTTCAGCATAAGGCGCTCGTAGACTCAGGCGCAGCTGGGAGTTTTATGGATCGCGGTCTAGCCCGTAAGTTGGGTATTCCGTTGGTACAGATAGACCCTCCTTTCCCTGTGCACTCCTTAGATAGCCGACCGCTAGGGTCAGGGCTGGTCAGGGAGGCCACGATTCCGCTGGACATGGTAACACAGGGGGATCATAGGGAGCAGATTAGTTTCTACCTTATTGATTCACCTGGGTTTCCAGTGGTGTTGGGGGTTCCTTGGCTAGCCATTCACAATCCCCTCATTTCCTGGAGACAGGGAGCTCTTCAGGGGTGGTCAGAGGAGTGTTCAGGTAGGTGTGTGGGAGTTTCCATCGGTGCCACCTCGGTGGAGAGTCCAGACCAGTTTTCCACTGTGCGCATTCCCCCAGAATATGCCGATTTGGCTATCGCTTTTAGTAAAAAGAAAGCGACTAAATTACCACCTCATCGACGGTGGGATTGTGTGATAAACCTCCAGGTGAACGCTGCACTTCCCAGGAGTCATGTGTACCCCTTGTCACAGGAGGAGACGTTGGCTATGGAGACATATGTCACGGAAGCTCTGAGACAGGGGTTCATTCGGCCCTCCATGTCACCCGTCTCCTCGAGTTTCTTTTTTGTGAGAAAAAAGGAGGGAGGACTGCGTCCGTGCATTGATTATCGAGGTCTAAATTCAATCACAGTGGGATTTAGTTATCCGCTACCTCTCATCGCTACGGCGGTGGAATCATTCCACGGAGCACGTTTTTTCACAAAACTGGATCTTAGGAGCGCGTATAATTTGGTGCGTATTCGGGAGGGAGACGAGTGGAAAACAGCGTTTAGTACCACATCAGGCCACTATGAGTACCTCGTCATGCCGTATGGGTTAAAGAATGCTCCAGCCGTTTTCCAATCCTTTGTAGATGAGATTCTCAGGGACCTGCACGGGCAGGGTGTGGTAGTGTATATTGATGACATCCTGATCTATTCTGCTACACGCGCCGCGCATGTTTCCCTGGTGCGCAGGGTTCTTGGGAGGCTGCTGGAGCATGACCTATACGTCAAGGCTGAGAAATGTGTGTTTTCCAAACAAGCCGTTTCCTTCCTGGGTTATCGCATTTCCATGTCAGGGGTGGTTATGGAGTGTGATCGCGTTAACGCCGTGCGTAATTGGCCGACTCCAGCCACGGTAAAGGAGGTGCAGCGGTTTTTAGGGTTTGCCAATTACTACCGGAGGTTTATCCGGGGTTTTGGCCAAGTGGCGGCCCCCATTACCTCACTGCTAAAGGGAGGGCCGGTGCGTCTACAGTGGTCGGCCGAGGCTGAGAGAGCTTTTAACCAGTTGAAGGCACGTTTCACTGAGGCTCCCGTGTTGGCGCATCCGGACCCTTCATTAGCGTTCATAGTGGAGGTGGATGCGTCCGAGGCTGGTGTTGGAGCCGTGCTATCACAGCGCTCGGGCACGCCACCGAAGCTCCGTCCCTGTGCTTTCTTTTCTAAGAAGTTGAGTCCGGCGGAGCGGAACTATGATGTGGGGGACAGGGAGTTACTAGCTATGGTAAAAGCCCTGAAGGTGTGGAGACACTGGCTTGAGGGGGCTAAGTACCCTTTTCTCATCTGGACTGACCATCGCAATCTGGAGTATATCCGAGAGGCGAGGAGATTGAATCCGCGTCAGGCGAGGTGGGCCATGTTTTTTACTCGTTTTAGATTTACGATCTCTTACCGACCAGGTTCCCTCAACACAAAGGCCGACGCGCTGTCTCGTCTCTATGACACGGATGACCGGCCCATCGATCCGACTCCCATCCTTCCCGCCTCATGTCTGGTGGCTCCGGTGGTATGGGAGGTGGACGCGGACATCGAGCGGGCGTTGAGGGTAGAACCTGCGCCGTCCCAGTGTCCGACGGGCCGTAGGTACGTACCGCTTGGTGTTCGTGATCGATTGATTCGGTGGGCTCACTCAATACCTGCTTCGGGTCATCCGGGGGTGGAGAGGACAGTGCGTGGTCTTAGAGGGAAATACTGGTGGCCCACCTTGGCTAAGGACGTGAGACTCTATGTCTCCTCCTGCTCGGTATGCGCTCAGAGTAAGGCTCCTAGGCACCTACCAAGGGGGAAGTTACAACCCCTTCCGGTTCCACAACGGCCATGGTCTCATCTATCAGTAGATTTTTTGACGGATCTTCCTCCGTCTCAGGGGAACACTACCATTTTGGTCGTTGTGGATCGGTTCTCTAAGTCCTGTCGTCTCCTCCCATTGCCTGGTCTCCCTACGGCCCTACAGACTGCGGAGGCTCTATTTACCCACGTCTTCCGGCATTATGGGGTGCCGGAGGATATCGTATCTGATCGAGGTCCCCAGTTCACGTCCCGGGTATGGAGGGCGTTTATGGAGCGTCTGGGGGTCTCGGTCAGCCTTACCTCTGGGTATCACCCCGAAAGTAATGGGCAGGTGGAGAGAGTGAACCAGGAGGTGGGTAGGTTTCTGAGGTCGTATTGCCAGGACCGGCCAGGAGAATGGGCGAGGTACGTCCCGTGGGCGGAGTTGGCCCAGAACTCACTCCGCCACTCATCTACGAACATGTCGCCTTTCGAGTGTGTACTGGGGTACCAGCCGGTCCTGGCTCCGTGGCACCAGAGCCAGACTGAGGCTCCTGCGGTGGAGGAATGGGTACAGCGCTCTAGAGAGACCTGGCGAGCGGTCCAGGACTCTCTTAAGCAGGCCAGTGAACGGCAGAAGAGGAGCGCTGACCGCCACCGCAGTGAGGCCCCTGTGTTTGCACCAGGGGACAGGGTCTGGCTCTCGGCCCGAAACCTGCCCCTCCGCCTGCCCTGCCGGAAGCTGGGGCCGCAGTGTGTGGGGCCATTTAAAGTCCTGAGGAGGATAAACGAGGTGTGTTATAGGTTACAACTTCCCTCTTACTATCGTATTAACCCCTCGTTTCATGTGTCTCTCCTCAGGCCGGTGGTAGCTGGTCCCCTGCAGGAAGGTGAGGTGCCGGAGGTCCCTCCTCCCCCTCTCGACATCGAGGGGTCCCCGGCGTATAGGATCAGAACTATTCTGGACTCAAGACGCCGGGTGAGGGGCCTGCAGTACCTCGTGGACTGGGAGGGGTACGGTCCGGAGGAGAGATGCTGGGTACCGGTGGGGGACATCTTGGATCCGTCCCTGTTGAGGGACTTTCACCGCCTCCATCCGGAGCGCCCTGCTCCTCGTCCTCCGGGTCGTCCTCGAGGCCGGAGTCGGCGCGCTGCGGGAGCCGCGCGTCGGGAGGGGGGTACTGTTACGAGTCCCGCCGAGGATGGTGCCTCTTCCCGTTCGGGCGGCGCTCGGCGGTCGTCGTCTCCGGTCTACTAGCTGCCACCGATCCCCTTTTCTGTTATCCTTTTAGTTTGTCTAATTTGTTTCACCTGTTGTATGTTTAGATTAGGGGTTATTTAAACCCAGTTTGCCCGCTCCCTTTTGTGCGGGCTTGATTTTCTGTTTCGTGTTTGTGGTGTGTATTTTGTGGATTTCGTCATTCTATTGATGTTGGACATTTTTTCTTTACGCGCCCAGTGTTTAAAGTGGCGTCACCGTTTTGTAGGTGATTACGTGAAGGAAATAAATTCCACCTTTTGTAAGAGATTCCTGCTCTCTGCACCTGACTCTTGTTTCCACCACTGGAATTGTTACACAGGGTTGGCCGTCTTAGGCTCTGCACACTCCTGGATTGCATCCTACCTGGCAGGTCGCTCCTACCAGGTGGTGTGGAGAGGATCTGTGTCTGCACCACGTACTCTCACTACTGGTGTCCCCCAGGGCTCGATTGTAGGCCCTCTGCTCTTTTCTTTTTACACCAAGTCACTTGGCTCCGTCATATCCTCACATGGTTTCTTCTATCATTGCTATGCGGACAACACTCAACTTCTCCTTCCCCCCTTCTGACACCAAGGTGGCAGATATCTCAGCTTTAGGGCTGACCCTATTTAGTCGAGTGGTCGATTGTTTGGTCAATAGGCTGGTGGTCGACAGATTTCTTTAGTTGAGCAGTTGCATTTTTTTTTTTTTTTTTATCATGGCACACGAGACACCTGTCTGATTCGTGCCCATCTCAGTGGACTGACTAATCCATTGCGGAGGCCACGGGGATGGCAAAGTCATCACTCTAAGACAGGCATTGGCAATGTAAGGCATGCGTGCTACGAGGGTATTTGCCTCTGCACACCTATAAATGTTATAAAATTGAGAAAATAAGTGAAATTGCATTTGTTTCAATTGCATTGGTTCTCCATAAATGGCTACTGCTTTGGACATGATACCGTTTGTGAGAGAGTATTCCTTAAGCCTACGGTATGTGTGAAGATAATGTGTCTTGGGTGTAATTTTCAAATGTTGAGTCAAGGAGGGCTTTGATGCACAAGGCACATCTCTCTCCAGAATGCACTCTTTCCGCCAATTTGTGTGCATTCCTTGTTTCATAACTGCATTGTGTGAACTGTTTTCCCTTTGATTGTTAGTTTGATTGTCTATCAATTCACCATTACATATGTCGTGACGTGACTATCATTAATGTGTTGATGGTTATTTTATCAATTCAATTAACTAGGTTTAACTATTACGTGATTAAATTAATCATGTAACAATTAACTCATTAGCAATCTTGGGGCACCACAGAAGTTTGTTTAATGAGTTACCATTTCCCAAATTAACTCAAGCATATATCGGAATATCGTTATCATACCAGTCATTCATCAATCATTTATTACCTCATATCAGTCTCATTCTGAACGTCATTGATTTCAAATCTGCACGAACCCTAGTCTAAATGATGACTCAGCGATACACAAATTGGCGTAATTATTTATTTCTTTACTAACTAACTGATCACACAGAATTACATAAACACACACACAGGATAGATCATATGTTGAACTGATTACTAACATAATACAATGAAAAGTCCCTAGTGGACTAACCCGATATGACAGCTTCTTAAACAATAGAGAGGGGGTGGGGACAGAAAGAGCGGGAAAGAAATCATACATACAGCTGGAAACCTATGCTCGAGATTATGAACACTTTGCACATGAACGACCGCTCATTCAAAAATAATTTTAATGTATATATATACACTTGTATGTCTTTGTTGTCTGTTGAAACCACTCGATCCGTCTACAGCGAGTAGTTCGATGCAAGTCTCTGGTTGTTCACCAGAGGTCACAATGTCCTTAGTAGTTGTAGAAGGCTTTCTTTGTCTCTGAGTGTTCGTTAGACTGGATACATCAAAGGTACATACACGGTGGTCCTCAGTCGAGTTTACTAGGCTACCGGTGTTTAAACAGCTGCAGACTGAATGTTCCGGTATATTCCCTATCCTCTTCACTCGCAAGTTCCAGAGGGTCCCACCATTTTCTGGTCTTGTAGTTTTAAACCATTTGTCACATATTCAGCTCATGCTGCACGTATGCTGGTCTGGTAGTTTTAAACCATTTTACACGCCAGTAGCAACCCGACAATGTACTGGTCTAGTGGTTGACTATTCAGGGTACAGATAGAACCACTTTACACACCGGCAGCAACCCGGCATGTTTTGGTCTGATATGTTAATTCTTTATGAGTCCTTTACAAGCACTCTGGCAAAATGGACGTTCCATCCTTTTGGCATAATGTCTGTGCTCACGTGGGTGTCGTTACTGACTGGGTAAAACTTCATTTGAAAAACAATTATCTAATTTAGAAGGCTAAAATCACATTTCATCTTCTCACAAATAGATTTATATTTAATCATATAAAGTTTTTCAACATTTTAGATGTAACTGACAAATATATTGTGAAAACTCAAAGTTAATGTTTCTGTTATAATGTCTTTAATGATATCACAAAACAATGAATTATCTGACATGATTGTTCTTTAAGTCCCTCCCGACCATTTCCCATATTCTTTGTATTAGAAATATTGTTTATTATCCACTTTTGGATGTTGGGAGTTTTGGCGGGAAGAATCGATTTGTAACAAAATAGTTATTTCCCCTCAATTCTGCATGGCAAGGGAGAGAAAGTTCCTGCAAGGAGAGGGGGGGTCTTGAAACCTTTGATCTCCACCCAGGAGGGCAAGTCATGACACATCACCAGTAGGCCTAGTACATTTACCGTTAATTCCCATCATTTCTCATCTACAATGTTTGTTTGGTTATGATAACTTCTGTTAATGCATTCAATATACAGTATTATTATTATTATTATAACAGTTGTTTACCGTTCTCATTGTCGGAGTGGACACGTTTGTTGGTGGGGCTCACGACTTATGCTACACTTGTGAGAAACAAGTTTTGGTTTATTTCATTCTATTTACGAGTTTTGTAAATGTATTCCTTATATTCTGTTTGGAGCACTCCTGTCAATGTTGAGTCAGGGCGCACACCTGATTACGCAGAAGTAGGCCTATAGACTACCGGGCCTGTGCGCAAATGAATAAATCTGCCCATTTGGGGATTTCTGATTCTTAACTCACCACCACTAATGAGCTGTGGAGCTTGGTAAAGTATTCTTTCTCCTCCTCAAACAGCAAGTAAACAAAGTCTGTCTTTATATCCATTGAGAATGACAATACGTCCTCAATGTATTTGAAAAACATTTCCAGCTCGCTCTTTCAAAAACCAATGAGCCTCAGTGTGAAAGGGAAAAATGTAATTCTCTGATCCAGTGGAAACTTAATCAAATACCTGGTTACTTCTTATCCCTTGCGCAAATACAGCCATGTCTGTCTAGAGCTCACCTGCTCAGGACACTCTGAGGGCCCAGAATAGTTTATACAATGTTGCAAGTTTGCTAGTGGATGCTGCTGGGCCTTATCCAGTTGATACAATGTTGCATGTTCGTAGCAGACAGGCTAGAGAGAGTAGAGATAAATGTATGGAGTAAAAAGTATATACTTTTCTTTAAGAATGTAGTGAAGTAAAAGTTGTCAAAAATATAAATAGTAAAGTACAGATACCCCAAAAATTACTTAATTAGCACTTTATAGTATTTTTATTTAAGTACTTTACACCACTGATAGAATATTTATTTATATCAGGATATTCTACCTGAAATGTTTTTATTGGTTGGCTTTATGTAGGCAATTTTAGTTGGCAAGAGAACAAAAACATGTTATTATAATTGCATAATGACAGAATCTGCAAAGGCCAACAGGAGCGGGAGGAAGGGGCGGGTCGGGAACAGTTTTTTTTTCTGGTTAGGCTATCTTGATCTCTGGCTCCCTTTTGAGTAATATGTGTCTTAATTATTTATTCAAACAGTGTGCTTAAAGTATCAGACAAGCCCAGTGCATTGTTGGTATGTCTACAGTGCATTCAAAAACTATTCAGACCCCTTGACTTTTTCCACATGTTGTTACGTTACAGCCTTATTCTAAAATTGATTAAATGTTTTTTCCCTCATCAATCAACACACAATAACCCATGCCCCCTTTAATAAACCATCTCCTTTTTTTCTGCCATTTTTAACCGACTCAAGCTTACCCTCTTCCTCTCTGTCTCTCTTCTTCCCTCCATTCCTCCTCTGTATTTATTCCAAGCATACATATACTTATGATAATACTGCACTTCTCCTGACATACATCTTGTTCTTGCCTTCTCAAGGGATGTCATTTAACCGGCTGTCACAATCTCTGTACAATCTGCACAAACCCCTCGGGATGTAGCACTCAACAGTGCATCCCACTTGTAAAGCAGCTGTTTCGTCTTGATGTTCTTATTTATCAATAGCTACCGCGACACTTTTCCATTTCGACAGTTGCTATCCATTGGAGTGCTGCGATTTAGATTATCACAATTCTGGGGCGGGGCTTAGCGAAGGGTCAATTGGAGGCCGCATTTTATGCATTTCTATAATGATATTCAATAGGCTACATCTGTCGGTACAAACTTAGGATGTCAGTTACATTTTTATTGTGCTCTTACCCTATTCAAATTTACATAAGGTCAAACAAGATAAGGTGAAATCCTCTGTGTGGTGGTTTTAGATGATCCTCTCTTAATTTCCCTTTCCCCCTCTTGCTTCTCCTACTGTCCTAGGACCTGTGGATCCCCTAACTCAACGGATATCACTGCTTCATCCATGAGGTTTCACACTGACGGTCTGTCTGGGTTTACTCTCTGTCTATGTCCCTATGTAGTATACTACTTTTGACCAGGTCCCTTAGGGTTCTGGTTAAAAGTAGTTCACTATCAAATCTTATTTTATTTGTCACATGCGCCGAATACAACAGGTGTAGGTAGACCTTACTGTAAAATGCTTACTTACAAGCCCTTAACCAACAATGCAGTTCTAAGAAAATAGAGTTAAGAAAATATTTACTAAATAAACTAAACTAAAGTATAGTGAATAACTTGCATGTGATGTACAGTACACAGTAGATGCCATGGTTATTGGTCAGTCTTTACCTCTGTCTCGCTCTCTGTATATAGCTGACGTAGCTCGCTCCATGGGGACCAAAGTAGTGATTGCCATCGACATGGGCAGCCAGGACGAGACTAACCTCACCAACTACGGCGACTCGCTGTCTGGCTGGTGGCTACTATGGAAACGCTTCAATCCCCTGTCAGAGAAAGTCCAGGTGAGTAAGGGGGCTGCTAGATAGCCCAGTATACTTCAGGGTTATTTAGTTGACAATGAGTAATCTCTCGGTTGTTGATCACAACAGATCTATCTAGACTGTTTTGAGTGCTCCCTCCTGTTTACCAGGTATTAGTCCGTTTTTGGACATTTTTCTGGGTAAGCCCTGTAATTGGATTCCTGTCATTGTTGTTTGGAGACCCCTGCTACTTTCCTTTGCTTGCGTAAGCGTGGAGGCCTACCTGCACTCCCATGTATTTGTGTGCTCTAATTCACTATAAAGATCCTGAACATGGCTGAGATCCAGTCCAGGTTGGCTTATGTCTGCTGCGTTCGTCAGCTGGAGTTGGTTAAAGACAGTGAGTACTGCGAGTGCATCCGGCCGCCCATCGATCACTATGGCACCTTGGAGATTGGCAAGTTCGACGAGATCGCTGTGATTAGCCCTGTTTCTCACTGGCGGCATCCCAAATGGCACCCTATTCCCTATATAGTGCGCTGCTTTTGACCAGAGCCCATAAAGTAGTGCACTATGTAGAGAATAGGGTGCCAGTTGGGACATAGACACCTTAGCTGTGTCATCATGATCTCACCTAATCCCCCTTTCTCTGTCTCTGTGTCAGGAGGTGGGCTACCAGCACGATAAGACAATGTTTGACATGGGGAGTCGTAGTGGAGTTGTGGATAAGATGATGAAAGACAGACATCAAGAGGAATTTCACAAGACCAAGAGCTGCAATGTGAGTTAGCAAGTTACACAGACAGCTTCCTGACTGCACCACATCTAGTTTCTATTTCAGATGTGTTGCACCAGCTTTTCCAACCCTTACTCCGACCCTTGCGCACCTCTGGCTCATGTTGTTTTGATATGGTTTTTACTGTCATTTCTGACTGATTGCTTCCAACACTCGCTGTTAGGAACCTGTTATGAACTGGAGTGTAGCAGTTTTCTCATTTACAGTAGCAACGGTCATCAAAATTGTTAAAAGATTTTGAAAACAATTCTAATAAATGCAACAGTTGGACAATGGATGTAGATTCTCCAAACTTTTTGAATTTTTATAATCCATCAGATATTGACAAAGATTCTAAGAACACATGATGAGATGTTACTATCCTTTGTGCAAGCACTTCCAAGAACAGTGAACAGTGAGACTGGTGAAATTTGGGGAACGCATCGTCAGTAGTGTACCTTTGGTTCCTAGGGTGTTTCGGCCTTTCACACTATACACCCTCCCCAAAGGCGGCCAGCGACAGGGTGATCAATCCTACGCTTGCGTCCCATTCCCAATTAGTCATAGGAGTTGTCTTGTTGTTGATAGCCAACATCCCATGGGACTATGCATGGCAGGGGCGTCTTCCTCCCTGAGTCAAGCATTGTTGACCGCATACCTCCTGGCCCTCTCACTTTGGGGCCCAGCTGGGGTCTTTCTAATAAATTCTAATTCTAATAAATGCAACAGTTGGACAATGGATGTAGATTCTCCAAACTTTTTGAATTTTTATAATCCATCAGATATTGACAAACATTGTATTGGCACAGACAAATAATGAATGGAGTTCAGGGATTTTGGTGGGAATTCAGGTATTACATTTGTCAAATTTCACTTTTTTTCTTAGAATGCACTCACATATAAATTGTCTTATTGTATCAGGTATTTTTTTTAAATATTGTGGGTTAAAATAAAGAAAATGATATGTACCTAATTTGCATGAATAAACAGGCTGTATTTACACATATTAATACGTTAACATAAAGAAGTGGAACATGGCTGCAACCACCATATCACTATAATCGTTGCTAATTTACAGTCGCCAATAAATGTTCCTTTGGACTTCTTTGACTTAGCCTAGGTCCCAGCCTGTTTCTGCTCTCTTGCCAATTCCCTATTGAATTGTCATGCCAATTGTTTGCCGTGACAAGGAGTTGGTAAGATGGCAGAAACAGATTTGAGACCAGGCTATTATTGACTGCCTTTTGTGATCCTCGGTCTGTGTGTCTCTCAGGTGGTCACATGTCCCAATGCCTCCTTCACTGACCTGGCAGAGATTGTCTCTCGAATTGAGCATGTCAAACCAGTCCTGGTGAGAGGGACGGACACACACACCTAATGTACCTTTCTGATTCCTGTGTTTTTCGCTCTCCGTCCCTCAGTTATCAGACGATTACCAGATGGACTCGGATGATTACCAGACGGACTATGATGATTACCAGACGGACTATGATGAGGAGGCCAGAGAAAGTGCTCTCTCTGACTTTGACATGTCTAATCCCAACAGTGGAGTGGAACACACAGAGGGGGAGGAGACTGCAGACACAGCTGACACAGTATGTACAAGTTTGAGTTCCAATTGGTCCCCTATTCCCATTCGGAATGCACACGTAGACCCACTGAAGCAGGATCCAGTATTACCTTTACTAAAGTTATGCTAACTGCTAAATAAACAAAGAACCAAGGAATTCTCAAGAAGAAAAAAATAAAGTCAAGAGATCAGTTTTACAGAAACATTGTTTTCCTTTTTTAATCTCCTACAACTACTCACCTCTTTTCATTCTGTTTCATGTTATCTCTCCATCTTCCTATCGCAGGATGAAGAGATTCAGATCAGGGTCCGACATCACCAAACCAAACGACCACCAAACCGCTCAGTGTTGATGATGCATAACATCCATCATATTCATGATGTACTGTTTCTCTGTCCGGTTGACAGTGGTCCTTAATGCCAGTCTAGACATTATTATTATTATGTTAGGATGTTTATCATTTTTCAGCTGTTATGTTAAGGTTAGGTTGTATTATGATCAAGGTCATAACATTTACATTTCATTCATAATACTTTTGGTTGCATGAAACTATATGAAGAGAAGTTGTACAATGCAATGTTTTACTCAATTTATTTTTGTTGCCATGTGTGTCTTTCACATTCATGGTGGTAACAGAACAGCTCCTTTCTGATTCATCGATTGATAGTGATTGATTGTAGCCAGTACCAATAATTTATTAATGGAGCTGGAAGCCTGACCTGGGGGCAACTATGATAAAGGAAATATTAAATCTTATTAGATTGGGTTGCAAAACAATCTTATCATTCTTCTAGTATTAACATTATACATGGTATTGTTGTTTTACAGTGAATGTATTACTTTAATTATGTAGAATATGTATTGTTATTTACATTGTTAGAAAGGACACTGTTGAGTGCCATATTATCAGGGATTTGGTGTGTGATACCTAACAGTAGTTGTATTTTTTTTCTCCTTCCCTTTCTTTAGATTACTAGAACGTTTTAGTCGGGGTTATGTAACATCTGTAGTACACTACTAACAATAAAAGGTGGAAGAGTAGCAGAAAATAGTTCATACTTTGATATGATTTTGCAAACACTATGGTTTTGTCCTTTATGATTTGAAAACGGATGATTTAACCCATAAGAGTCTAAGCCCAGTCTAAGGGAGGTTGTACTAAGCTATATGGAATTGTTTTAATGAGGTCATACCATCATTTAGCTATTCGATGTGGAATTATAAGATGCCTGGAAGTATAAAAAAAAAAATATAAACAAATGATTGTGGGCCTTACTGCTATTAGCCCATATAAACACATTGAATAACAGATTCACTACATGGAACAGATAGTACCCTAAAAAATGAAAAGGAAGTTTGTTCTGAAGTGTCTGTCCTATATCTGAGAGGTATACAGTATTAGAAAGATGTCCCAAAAAAAAGAAAAAAAAAGTTTTCTATGCCTGTAACCCCTTATTTTTTTGTCACTAAACAGTCTTCATACAGTGCCTTTGGAAAGTATTCAGACCCCTTGACTTTTCCCACAATTTGTTACGTTACAGGCTTATTATAAAATGGATGCAATTGTTTTTTCTTCCCTCATCAATCTACACACAATACCCCATAATGACAAAGCCAAAACAGGTTTAGACATGTTTGCTAATTTATAAAACACATAGGTATTCAGACCCTTTACTCAGTACTTTGTTGAAGCACCTTTGGCAGCGATTACAGTATTGAGTCTTCTTGGGTATTACGCTACAAGCTTGGCACACCTGTATTTGGGGAGTTTCTCCCATTGTCTGTAGAGCCTCTCAAGCTCTGTCAGGTTAGATGGGGAGTGCTGCTGCACAGCTATTTTTATGTCTCCAGAGATGTTCGTTCGGGTTCTAGTCTGGGCTCTGGCTGGGCCACTCAAGGACATTCAGAGACTTGTCCCGAAGCCACTCCTGCGTTGTCCTGTTGGAAGGTGAACGTTCGCCCCAGCCTGAGGTCCTGAGCGCTCTGGAGCAGGTTTTCATCAAGGATCTCTCTACTTTGCTCCGTTCATCTTTGCCTCAATCCTGACTAGTCTCACAGTCCCTGCAGCTGTAAAACATCTCCACAGCATGATGCTGCCACCACCATGCGTCACATTAGAGATGGTGCCAGGTTTCCTCCAGATGTGACGCTTGGCATTCAAGCCAAAGAGTTCAAACTTGGTTTCATCAGAACCAGGGAACCAGTCAGGCATTAAGTGCTCAAACCACCTGGTTTATAATTAAGCAATAAGGCCCAAGGAGGTGTGGTTTGTGGCCAATATACCACGGCTAATGGCTGTTCTTATGTACGACGCAACACGGAGTGCCTGGATACAGCCATTAGCCGTGGTATATTGACCATATACCACTAACCCCTGAGGTGCCTTATTGTTATTAACTATTATTAACTGGTTACTAAGGAAATTAGGGCTCCCGAGTGGCGTAGATGTCTAAGGCACTGCATCTCACTGCTAGAGGCGTCACTACAGACCTTGGTTCGATTCCAGGCTGTATCACAACCGGCCGTGATTGGGAGTCACATAGGGTGGCCCACAATTGGCCCAGCGTCGTTGGGGTTAGGTCGTCATTGTAAATAAGAATTTGTTCTAAACTTACTTGCCTAGAAGGTTAATAAAAATATATATATAATAAATTGAACTGATTTATGTTGATCAATAATAGCATAGCATTTGATGATAGTTTACATAGCTTTGTAAACTCAACTCCGTCCAGAGATCTAAACCAGAGCTACTGTTTACATTACATTAGCCCAGGGGTTCTTCAACTTTTTTAGCTCGAGACCCATTGGGCTGCCCCAAATCGTCCTCCAATGACACAAATGAATAAGTGTACTTTCGTAAATTGTTTCCAGTGTGTCAGAGTGGGTTTTGGGTTGTTCGTAAATTCAAAGCGTTGTCAGATTGACTGTTCGTAAATTCGAAGCGTTCGGCAGGTTGATCAGAGCGTTCTGACCTCACAATGGCAGTGTAGCACCCAAACTATCGAAACGTTGGCTTGCTTGCTAGCTACTTCCAGACACAAATGCGAGAACACCTCACTGACCATTTTCCTCGCCCTAGCAGAGCTGGTTTGGATGTTTTCATGTTATATAGAGCGACTGTAAATGTGTTGATGGCAACAATTGAACTACGTTTTTTTGCCCACGTTTACTGCGCGTTTGTAAATGCATGAGTTATTCTGCGCCCTGGCACTCAGACGAGTGTTCTGAAATCGGAGTAGATAGTTAGTGAATTTACGAACGCACCTAGTGTGGCTACCTCACGTGCCTGTTATCAAACACGTATTTATGTTTTATTATGACATCTCAATAGAATGATATAGATCACTACAGGATATTGTCATACGCGTGGCAGAAACCTATTGAAAAGCGACGATAAAACACAAATGTCGTACAGCAAAAGACAGGGCAGTATGCAGTCAGCGGATACAGAGCAGCCAACGATGCTGACTCTGCAAGAACAGCGACTCCGCATACAACAATTAGGTAAAAGTTATTTGTCCACGGGTAGGCCTATTTCTGAGGGAAAATACATGCATGTTTAGTGTAAACATTCAAAAGATAACTAAGTGAAGTTCTAAACCACTGTAGCCTAGATAGATATCGAATGCCTGGCTATCAGTGACACCTTGACACAATTATTGATTCCGTGTTTGCCATGAGGTCGCATCGTCAAAGAGCTCCTGTACATTTTGTAAATATTTCTATAAATAATACATTTTGGGCATTTTTCCTCTGCAAACATTGTTTTAAAAATCTCCATATATAGCGAATTAATATCAGAATCCACCACGGAGTTTCAAAACTGAAGTTGGCAAGCTAGCTAATGTGATAGCTGGCAATTGTTTTCATTTGAATGCCAGCCATCTGTCCGGAGGTTTAGGATGGAGAAACGCCCGAAAGCAAGACGGCTGATGTATTCACTGTAGTAAAGACTAAGTAACAAGGCTACTATTGAATTGTTAATGAAATGTGGCGTGCTTTCTGGCGTAGCCCCACCCAAGTATGTGCTTAATTTTGGTAGTAGTGAAGCCGAGCTAGTTTTCCACACCTACAACGGAGCCCATGAACTGCAGTTGCTGAGCTAAAACTTCATCAGTCCTACTATATGGAGACGCCAAACAGACGACGAGGCACCTTAATGGCTGCCTGCCACTTGACTTGCTCCAGAGACCATTGCGCTCCCCCTCCACCCTCCGATGTTGCATGATCACTCAAGTCATGAACTTTCCGACGGTCTCATTAGCCTAAACAATGCAGCCGGCAATACAATCGTATCCCCGTGGACCGGTTCATACCGCATAGTTTTTCATCCTTAACTAGATTTAATGGCGGGAAAATAGCAATACTTTCTTTAGAAAAACACAATTTTCCACAACAATGCTAATGCTACTTCCTGATGACTTGCACCCTTGCATTCAGCCAGGAGTAAACAACAGACTGCTGCAACTGTATTGGCTGAACGCAACATGGGACAAGCGTTCCTAGGCATGAGCTACTTTAGCATGGTGGTGGGAAAAATGGTTTCATAAAGAAAGTACACATATTTCCGTTTTCCCCCCACCATCTCGCCATTAAATTGACTTAAAGAGGAAGTCAACGTTTTTACTGACTGTATAGAGAATGTTTTATGTACGAACCGGTCCACGGATGATACAGTGTATGTGTTTTTTTCATGCTGCATACGATGCGTTTGGACGCAGATGGAAACGACTCAATATCACTATCTGCCTGTCTTTGAACTGTTATGAACATCCATCTCATGAATGATGTTTTCTAAATTGCTTGTCTTTTTAGTGTTGCTTTAAAGTGCTTTGATATTCTTTATGTAATGAATAGCGCTATAAAAGTTGAATAAATTATTCTTAAAATACTTTTATTGCAAAATATATGATAGGCTACATAAAATGTACTCAATTTTTTATTTAACATTTATTTAACCAGGTAGGCTAGTTGAGAACAAGGTCTCATTTGCAACTTTGACCTGGCCAAGATAGAGCAAAGCAGTTGGACACATACAACAACACAGAGTTACACAAGGAATAAACAAACATACAGTCAATAATACAGTAGAAAAAGTCTATATACAGCATGTGCAAATGAGGTAGGATAAGGGAGGTAAAGGCAATAAATAGGCCATGGTGGTGAAGTAATTACAATATAGCAATTAAACACTGGAATGGTAGATGTGTAGAAGATGAATGTGCAAGTAGAGATACTGGGGTGCAAAGGAGCAAGATAAATAAATACAGTATGAAGATGAGGTAGTTGGATGGGCTATTTACAGATGGGCTATGTACAGGTGCAGTGATCTTTGAGCTGCTCTGACAGCTGGTGCTTAAAGCTAGTGAGGGAGATATGAGTCTCCAGCTTCAGTGATTTTTGCAGTTCGTTCCAGTCATTGGCAGCAGAGACCTGGAAGGAAATGCGGCCAAAGGAAGAATTGGCTTTGGGGGTGACCAGTGAGATATACCTGCTGAAGCATGTGCTACGGGTGGGTGCTGCTATGGTGACCAGTGAGCTGAGATAAGGCGGGGCTTTACCTAGCAGAGACTTGTAGATGACCTGGAGGCAGTGGGTTTGGCGACGAGTATGAAGCGAGAGCCAGCCAACGAGAGTGTACTGGTCGCAGTGGTGGGTAGTATATGGGGCTTTGGTGACAAAACGGATGGCACTGTGATAGACTGCATCCAATTTGTTGAGTAGAGTGTTGGAGGCTATTTTGTAAATGACATTGCTGAAGTCGAGGATCGGTAGGATGGTCAGTTTCACGAGGGTATGTTTGACAGCATGAGTGAAGGATGCTTTGTTGCGAAGTAGGAAGCCGCTTCTAGATGTAATTTTGGATTGGAGATGCTTAATGTAAGTCGAAGGAGATTTACAATCTAACCAGACACCTAGGTATTTGTAGTTGTCCACATAATCTAAGTCAGATCCGTCCAGAGTAGTGATGCTGGACGGGCGGGCAGCTGCGGGCAGCGATCGTTTGAAGAGCATGCATTTAGTTTTACTTGCATTTTTGAGCAGTTGGAGGTCACAGAAGGAGAGTTGTATGGCATTGAAGCTCATCTGGAGGTTAGTTAACACAGTGTCCAAAGAAGGGCCAGAGGTATACAGAATGGTGTCGTCTGCATAGAGGTGGATCAGAGAATCACCAGCAGCAAGAGTGTCATCATTGATGTATACAGAGAAGAGAGTCGGCCCGAGAATTGAACCCTGTGGCAAGAGGTCCGGACAACAGGCCCTCCGATTTGACTCACGGAACTCTATCAGAGAAGTAGTTGGCGAACCAGGCGAGGCAATCATTTGAGAAACCAAGGCTGTTGAGTCTGCCGATAAGAATGTGGTGATTGACAGAGTCGAAAGCCTTGACCAGGTCTATGAATATGGCTGCACAGTAATGTCTCTTATCGATGGCGGTTATGATATCGTTTAGGACCTTGAGCGTGGCTGAGGTGCACCCATGACCAGCTCTGAAACCAGATTGCATAGCGGAGAAGGTACGGTGGGATTCGAAATGGTCAGTAATCTGTTTGTTAACTTGGCTTTCGAAGACCTTAGAAAGGCAGGGTAGGATAGATATAGTTCTGTAGCAGTTTGGGTCTAGAGTGTCTCCCCATTTAAAGAGGGGGATGACCGCGGCAGCTTTCCAATCAATGGAAATCTCAGATGATACAAAAGAGAGGTTGAACAGGCTGGTAATAGGAGTTGCAACAATTTTAGAAAGATAGGGTCCAGATTGTCTAGCCCGGCTGATTTGTAGGGGTCCAGATTTTGTAGCTCTTTCAGAACATCAGCTATCTGGATTTGGGTGAAGGAGAAATGGGGGAGGCTTGGGCAAGTTGCTGTGGAGGGTAGGGGTAGCCAGGTGGAAAGCATGGCCAGCCGTAGAAAAATGCTTATTGAAATTCTCAATTATAGTGGATTTATCGGTGGAGACAGTGTTTCCTAGCCTCAGTGCAGTGGGCAGCTGGGAGGAGGTGCTCTTATTCTCCATGGACTTCAGTGTCCCAGAACTTTTTTGGAGTTTGTGCTACAAGATGCAAATTTCTGCTTGAAAAAGCTAGCCTTAGCTTTCCTAACTGCCTGTGTATATTTGTTCCTAATTTCCCCGAAAAGTTGCATATCACGGGGGCTATTCGATGCTAATGCAGAATGCCACAGAATGTTTTTGTGCTGGTCAATGGCAGTCAGGTCTGGAGAGAACCATGGTCTATATCTGTTCCTGGTTCTACATTTTTGAATGGTGCATGCTTATTTAAGATTGTCACGATCGTTGTATGGTGGAAGAGAGGAGGACCAAGGCGCACCGTGAAATGAATACATATATAATTAACGAAGACGAAGAACACTTGACAAACTATACAAAACAACAAACGAACGTGAAGCTATATAACAAATAGTGCTGACACTAAACACTACACATAGACAATCACCCACGAACTACCTAATGAATATGGCTGCCTAAATATGGTTCCCAATCAGAGACAATGATAGACAGCTGTCTCTAATTGAGAACCAATCTAGGCAACCATAGACATACATACACCTAGACTAGACACTTTAACCAACTAAGCCACAGCACCCATAAACATACAAAAACACCTAGACAGTACAAAACACATACATCCCCCATGTCACACCCTGACCTAACTAAAATAATAAAGAAAACTAAGGCCAGGGCGTGACAAAGATGGTGAGGAAGGCACTTTTAAAGAATAACCAGGCATCCTCTACTGCCAATCAAATGCTCTATAGATTGCAATTATTTTATTCATCACCCCTCTCTCATTGACTTCTGTTCCCTGTATATGATGTTCAGAGCGGCAGGCCCAGGCAGAGTACAGTGCTGCCAATGAGATTTTAGAGAATGATCAGAAAGCCCCACGAGGTGGAAGGACCCTGAGCAGGTCACTGCCCAAGCCAGGACTGTCAATGGAGGTACATATACACTGGACAAAAATATAAACGCAACATGTAAAGTTTTGGACCCATGTTTCATGAGCTGAAATAAAAGATCCCAGAAATGTTCCATAAGCACAAAAAGCTTATTTGTCTCAAATATTATTTTTTTGGCACACATTTGTTTACATCCATATTAGTAAGCATTTCTCCTTTGCAAATATAATCCACCCACCTGATAGATGTGGCATATCAAGAAGCTGATTAAACAGCATGATCATTACACTGGTACACCTTGTGCTGGGTACAATAAAACGGCCACTCTAAAATGTGCAGTTTTGTCACACAACACAAAGCCACAGATGTCTCAAGTTTTTATGGAGTATGCAATTGGCATGCTGACTGCAGGAATGTCCACCAGAGCTGTTGCCAGAGAATGTAATGTTCATTTCCCTACTATAAGCCATCTCCAATGTCATTTTAGAGAATTTGGCAGTAAGCCCAATAGCCTCAAAACCACAGACCACATGTAACAATGCCAGCTCAGGACCTCCACATCTGGCTTCTTCACCTGCGGTATCATCTGAGACCAACTACCCAGACTGCTGATGAAACGGTGGTTTTGCACAACTGATTATTTTCTGCACAAAACTGTCAGAAACGTCTCAGGGAAGCTCTTCTGCGTGCTCGTCGTCCTCACCAGGTTCATGACCTGACTGCAGTTTGGTGTCGTAACCGACTTCATTGGGCAAATGCTGACCTTCGATGGCCACTGGCACCCTGGAGAAGTGTGATCTTCATGGAGGAATTCCTGTTTCAACTGTACCGGTCAGAGAGCGTGTATGGCATCGTGTGGGCGAGCGGTTTGCTGATGTCAACGTTGTGAACAGAGTGCCACATGGTGGCGATGGGATTATGGTATGGGCAGACATAAACTACGGACAACGAACACAGTTGCATTTTAACGATGGCAATTTTAATGCACAGATACCGTGACGAGATCCTAAGGCCCATTGTCGTGCCATTCATCCGCCGCCATCAGTTCATGTTTCAGCATGATAATGCACAGCCTTATGTCGCAAGGATCTTCACACAATTCCAGGAACTGAAAATATCCCAGTTATTCCATGACCTGCATACTCACCAGACATGTCACCCATTGAGCAAGTTTGGGATGCTCTGTGTCGATGTGTACGACAGCATGTTCCAGTTCCCGCCAATATCCAGCAACTTCGCACTGCCATTAAAGAGGAGTGGGACAACATTCCATAGGCCACATTCAACAGCCTGATCAACTCTATGGAAAGGAGATGTGTTGCGCTGCATGAGGCAAATGGTGGTCACACCAGATACTGACTGGTTTTCTGATCCCCGCCCCTACTTTAAAAAAAAGGAGATATCTATGACCAACAGATGCGTATTTGTATTCCCAGTCATGTGAAATCCATAGATTATGGCCTAATGAATGTGTTAAATTGACTGAATTCCTTATATGAACTGTAACTGTAATATTTTTGCATGTTGTGTTTATATTTTTGTTCAGTTTAACTTCAACTCAGGCAGAGAGAGAGAGGTGGCAAGCTTGTAATGACCTGTGCGTGCGTAGACAATATTAGCTTTGTATGAAGGCATTACATTTTTGGAAGAGCCCAGTTGTATATGCCAGCTTGTACATAATATGCTTGCATATCTCTGTGCGTAGAGCATTGTGGAGCGGGAGAAGCGTAGGCGGTGTACTCTGATAGAGCAGCACAACGGGTTGCAGTGTTCCGTGAGGGCCAAGGGTTCTCAGCTGCTGGAGATGGAGCAGGCCATGAAAGCCCTGGAGCTGGACTCCAATGCGGATGGAGACGAGCAGCACTACGACCAGGTGACACTATATAGTGGAAAGGGTGTCATTTGACAGACTCAATTGTCCCCAAAAACGTAGAAGAAAGCACATGTCAAGGTTTAGCACCATGGACAGCACCACTCACACAGTTCTTACTGTTCAGTTTAGTTTATTAGGATCCACATTAGCTGCTGCGCATGCAGTAGCTACTCATCCTGGGGTCCACATAAAACGTACAAATACAGTTGAAGTCGGAAGTTTGCATACACTTAGGTTGGAATCATTAAAACTCATTTTTTCAACCACTCCACAAATTTCTTGTTAACAAACTATAGTTTTGGAAAGTCGGTTAGGACATCTACTTTGTGCATGACGCAAGCAATTTTTCCAACAATTGTTTACAGACAGATTATTTGACTTATAATTCACTGTATCACAATTTCAGTGGGTCAGAAGTTTACATACACTAAGTTGACTGTGCTTTTAAACAGCTTGGAGAATTCCAGAAAATTATGTCATGGCTTTAGAAACTTCTGATAAGCTAATTGACATCATTTGAGTCAATTGGTGGTGTACCTGTGGATGTTTTCCAAGACATACCTTCAAACTCAGTGCCTCTTTGCTTGACATGGGAAAATCGAAAGAAATCAGCCAAGACCTCAGAAAAAAATAGACCTCCACAAGTCTGGTTCATCCTTGGGAGCAATTTCCAAATGCCTGAAGGTACAACGCCTGTACAAACAATAGTACGCAAGTATAAACACCATGGGACCACGCAGCCGTCATACCGCTCTGGAAGGAGACGTGTTCTGTCTCCTAGAGATGAACGTATTTTGGTGCGAAAAGTGCAAATCAATCCCAGAACAACAGCAAAGGACCTTGTGAAGATGCTGGAGGAAACAGGTACAAAAGTATTTATATCCATAGTAAAACGAGTCATATATCGACATAACTTGAAAGGAAGCCACTGCTCCAAAACTGCCATAAAAAGGCCAGACTACGGTTTGCAACTACACAAGGGGACAAATATCGTACTTTTTGGAGAAATGTCCTCTGGTCTGATGAAACAAAAATAGAACTGTTTGGCCATAATGACAATCGTTATGTTTGGAGGAAAAAGGGGGAGGCTTTCAAGCCGAAGAACACCGTCCCAACCGTGAAGCGCGGGGGTGGCAGCATCATGTTGTGGGGGTGCTTTGCTGCAGGAGGGACTGATGCACTTCACAAAATAGACGGCATCATGAGGAAGAAAAATGATGTGGATATATTGAAGCAACATCTCAAGACATCAGTCAGGAAGTTAAAGCTTGGTCGCAAATGGCTCTTCCAAATGGACAATGACCCCAAGCATACTTCCAATGTTGTGGCAAAATGGCTTAAGCACAGCAAAGTCAAGGTATTGGTGTGGCCATCACAAAGCCCTGACCTCAGTCCCATAGAACATTTGTGGGCAGAACTGAAAAAGCATGTGCAAGCAAGGAGGCCTACAAACCTGACTCAGTTACACCAGCTCTGTCAGGAGGAATGGGCCAAAACTCACCCAACTTATTGTGGGAAGCGTGTGGAAGGCTACCCGAAACGTTTGACCCAAGTTAACCAATTTAAAGGCAATGCTACCAAATTCTAATTGAGTGTATGTGTAACAGTATAACTTTAAACCGTCCCCTCGCCCCGACACGGGCGCGAACCAGGGACCCTCTGCACACATCAACAACGGTCGCCCACGAAGCACGGTCGTTACCCATCGCTCCACAAAGGCCGCGGCCCTTGCAGAGCAAGGGGCAACCCTACTTAAAGTCTCAGAGCAAGTGACGTAACTGATTGAAATGCTACTAGCGCGTACCCGCTAACTAGCTAGCCATTTCACATCCGTTACACTCACCCCCCTTTCAACCTCCTCCTTTTCCGCAGCAACCAGTGATCCGGGTCAACAGCATCAATGTAACAGTATAACTTTACGTCGTCCCCTCGCCGGGCGCGAACCAGGGACCCTCTGCACACATCGACAACAGTCACCCACGAAGCGTCATTACCCATCGCTCCACAAAAGCCGCGGCCCTTGCAGAGCAAGGGGCAACCCTACTTAAAGTCTCAGAGCAAGTGACGTAACTGATTGAAATGCTACTAGCGCGTACCCGCTAACTAGCTAGCCATTTCACATCCGTTACATATGTAAACTTCTGACCCATTGGGAATGTGATGAAAGAAATAAAAGCTGAAATAAATAATTCTCTACAATTATTCTGACATTTCACATTCTTAAAATAAAGTGGTGATCCTAACTGACCTAAGACAGGGAATTTTTACTAGGATCAAATGTCAGGAATTGTGAAATAATGAGTTTAAATGTATTTGGCTAAGGTGTATGTAAAGTTACAACTTCAACTGTACATGACAAAGTACAGAACAGTAATTGACAACAAAAAATAAAATAAGTTATATGTACCAAGAGACAACAAAAATAGTATTTCCACACTTCATATATACAGGACAATTTAATTAAATCTTTAGAAAGAGGAGAGGCACTGTGGAGTTGGTGTGTGAATGACCTTGTGCAAGTTGACATTGAGTGACCATGACTTGTTATGATACCCACGTGAATGATGTCTAGGATCCAAGTATTTATTCTGCACAGTAATTGGCTTGATATGTTTTTTTATTGTTGACATTTCCATCTTCCATGGCAGCGTGTGAGAGAGCTGGAGAACAGTCTAGAAAAGATGACCATCAAAATCACAGAGGCTGAGAGGATCCAAAAAACCTACCTGCGAGTCTGTGACCACCTACATCAGGTCGTAACACTATCACATTCACAAATATCAGCCTTTCTTTGTGGACATTGAATTAAATAAAATTGTTAACATTGAATTCAAGTCTCCCTTGGGAGATATTCTCCAGTCAGTGTAATCCCGATAAACAGACCAGTGTGACTAGATAGGACTGGAAAAGTGGCTCAAATGGCATCCTATTTTCTATACAGTGCACTGCTCTTGACAAAAGCCTTATGGGCCATGGCCAAAAGTAGTGCACTACAGAGCATTGGGCCAATGTATTTTTTGGATTATGATGCATTTACATGACACTTCAACGTTCTATGGCAGCCATGTTAGCGCCCCATTAACATTACATATGGAATATTTAAACAATGCTACAACTGAATGTCTAGAATTAGATCAATATTCAACATTCAAAATATATGGCTCTGGTGCACAATGTAGGGAATAGGTGCCATTTGGGACGCTGACAAATCTAGCTCCAATGTAACCTGGGGTTGGGTTGTTTGTTCCTGGTTCAGGAGGTGCGTGAGATGCCCATGGCTCTGGATCAGCTGCAGAACTCAGTGGTCAGCGGGCAGACAGAGCTGGGAAAGGTGGCCCACATGTCTCACACCGCAGTGGCTGCTGTGGACTGCACTAAGGTAAGGCAAATCGGGGATCCAGTAACCTTTAGCCCCCACTTGCCTATTTTGGGATGTTTACATTTGAATAACATAACATTGCCTTCGGTTACATGTCTTTGTATGATTGGGAAAAAATAAGAGAAAAAAGGTAAGGCTCGTTTGAATACCGGCCAGGATGTGTGCATGTCTTTTCACACTACATTAGTAGGATGTGTGTATGTCTGTCTGTCTTTCGCCTCGAGTCAGCTGGTTCAGATGGAGAGGCAGCTAATGGTGGAACGCAGGATGATGGAGAAGGAGTTGAGTGAAAGGAGGGGAGTGAAAGAGAAGGAGGTGGAGGGTCGGCTGGAGAGAGAGAGGGAGGGAGAGCGACGAAGCAGCAAAGGAGCTCAGAAGTTGAAAGAGCAGGTGAGAGAGAAAGAGACAGAGGGAGAGAGAGCGGGCTAGACCTGTGGGGAACAGAGAGGGAGAGAGAGGGATGGAGCTGTGGGGAACAGAGAGCGAGAAAGAGAGGGAGGGAGGGAGGTAGGGAGAGGAATGGGCCTGTGGGGAACAGAGAGGGAGAAAGAGAGAGAGGGAGGGAGGTAGGGAGAGGGATGGGCCTGTGGGGAACAGAGAGGGAGAAAGAGAGAGCGAGAGGGATGGGGAACAGAGAGTGAGAAAGAGACAGAGGGAAAGAAAAAGGGAGAGAGGGAGACAGAGGGATGGACCTGTGGGGGAGAGAAAGAGGGAGGGAGGGATGGGTCTGTGGGGAACAGAGAGAACAAGAGGGAGTGAGGGACCTGTGGGGAACAGAGAGCTAGAAAAAGAAAGAGCGATTGAAAGGGAATATTGAAAGTGAAAGAACACATTAGTCAAGAGCTGGAATGGGCAACTATGGTGCCACAAAAAATCTGAACTCATCATGAGGTGCCACAGTGACTCACGGGTCTGCATACCCACACATGCAGTCTGAGCCGGACCTAAGCAACATTTTATTGGGGATACCTTGCAAGAATTTATTGTTTTGTGGCCCGCACTTGACAGAGGAGAGGAAAAAAAAATGTTTTAGAGCTAATTTCCTGCAATTCTACACATTCTGCCATGTGAGAAGATTTTTTCAATTTTATCATTCATTTCATTCAATTCTACACATTTTGCCATGGGGCGGAGAGAAAAAGTAGCAGTTTTTAATATAATATCTGAGTGAGTGGCTAACAAAATCAATGGAGTCCCCCGGTCAGTAATTCAATCATGATTACTACTGGCAGCTAGACTAACTTACCA